>NC_065431.1:4106521-4405650 GCF_024362695.1 Pectinophora gossypiella
CCGTATGTTAGAATGCCATTATTATAGTGCTGTTATGGCTGTTACGAACCAGCCCCTCTGTCGGCCGACCGTGAGTAATAAAGGCTCGAAATATCTAGAGGGTATAGCCGAGGAGAAAAATGTATAAATATTTAACAATACCCAATGCTGACAAGGTAAAAATAAGCCGTGGTATCCTAGCTGGCAGTTTGAGGAGCTCGGTGGCGCAGCGGTTAACGCGCTCGGTCTGCGATTGTTGAAGTTAAGCAACTTTTGCAAAGGCCGGTCATAGGATGGGTGATCACAAAAAAAAAGTTTACATCTCGAGCTCCTCCGTGCTTCGGAAGGCCCGTTAAGCCGTTGGTCCCGGCTGTATTAGCAGTCGTTAATAACCACCAATCCGCACTGGGCCCGCGTGGTGGATTAAGGCCCGATCTCCCTATTCATCCATAGGGAAGGCCCGTGCCCCAGCAGTGGGGACGTTATTGGGCTTGGTGATGATGATGAGCCCAGCTGGTAGAACGCATGCCTCTCACTTTGAGGTCGCAGGTTCGAATCCAGCACAGGAGTAAACCAAATTGTCGAATTTGTTTTCGAATTCACGTTTGGATCATAAATGATTATTACGTTACTCAATATTGAGAAGGTAAGAATAACTGGTAAACATGTAGCTACATTCTTTCTTCTACCGTGTGGGAGTGAGGTGGATGACCCTGACACCAGGGTTGATGAGGTTGATACTCCACCTCACAACCCACACGATAGAAGAAGAAGATCATTTTTAAAGTACAAATGTACCTACGCAAAACATTAATTCCAACATTTTGCCGAAACATACTGAAGGATTTATGAATACCATTCACTGCTCAATTCATTGGAAAGAAAAACCGTCTTACGGATATACGAGTAAAAGAGTTTGGTATAATACTTACATATTCAACATATTATATTTTTTTATGGAGATAAGCTTACTTTCTTATCTGTTTTGTACATTGTAAGAATGTTGTATGCTCTGTTTATCATCTCTCTAGCGTTTTTCACAGGGTCCGCTTACCTAAACTGAATATTAATAGGTTCGGTTTTTTACAGAAGCGACTATCTGTCTGACCTTCCAACCCGCGAAGGGAAAACCAGCCCAATACAGGTTAGGTCACAAACCTCCGAAAAGCATTTCTCGGGAATATGGGTTACCTCACGATGTTTACCTTCACCGCTGAGTACGTGATAATCATTTATGACCCAAACATGAATTCGGAAATAAATTAGGTTTAGGCCTGTGCTGGATTCGAACCTACGATCTCAAAATGAGAGGCAAGCTTTCTACCAACAGGGCTACCACGGCTTCGCCCATCCACTCCACTATCGGCTTCATTTCGCATACTCGAATACATTTACATTTGGAGTGAAATAAATAAGATAGATAATACCACGGAATGGAATATAAACTCAGAATCTTGCTGTGAATCAACGACTTCGTTACGATGTCACCTTCTTCTTAGCGAGTCGATGGCGATCGATACAAAATTTTCGCTGACCAATAATTGGCCACGCTTACGGCATTGTCACTATTATCTTGTATGTTATACACTTCTATAAATAAATAAATGAAAAACTTCTGGCTACCCCTTTGGGGATAAAGGCGTGATGATCTGTTATGCGGATAGCACGTTAAGCCGTTGGTCCCGGTTACTACTTACTGATGTAAGTAAGTAGTCTTTACTCGAGTCATGTCAGCTCCCTTTGGCGGCTCAATAGTAACTCTGACACCAGGGTTGATGGTGTTGGTAATCCACCTCATAACCCACGCGAATGAAGATGAAGATACAGATACCTATTGTTAACACTTTTCTTCCCGACAGCCCGAATGTCCGCTCGGGTGACCACACGAGAAGGGGACATGGGCTAGGATTTCTTTTTCTATTTCTCTAATGAAGTTTCTACATGTAAATATGTATAATAAGTAATAAATGAGCCTCAATGGTCCAGTGGTTAAGTCCGCGGAGGTCCCAAGTTCGAATCTCGGTGGGGCATTGCCGTTAAACTGTTGACTGATCACTCAATTCAAATTCAAAAATATCTTTATTCAGTAGGTAACATAGTTACACTTTGAATCGTCAATTTTACATAACGAACGTGTCATCCGCCTAAAACTACTGCAGCTTCTCACAACCTGTATAGCCGGGGAAAAGAAGCTGCAAGAAAAATCTCGGCACAGGGCCCTAGACGTTCTTTAAAAAAATAAAAATATACATAAAATATTGGTATACAATTGAGTAATTTAGCTGCCTAATATCAGTTCTCAGACAATTAATCCCATGCATTCATATCTTCTAAATAATCACTAACTTTATAATAACCTTTTTTGTAAGTAAAGTTTTTGTTTAACTACTGTCTTAAAACAGTTAAAAGGCAAATTCTGAATGTCAATGGGAATCTTATTGTAAAAACGTATACATTGCCCCTTAAAAGATTTAGTAATTGTTCGAAAGTAAGATGATCCGTGCTTCGGAAGGCAGTTAAGCATTTGGTCCCGGCTACTACTTACTGATGTATGTAAGTAGTCGTTAAATAAGTTATGTCAGGGGCCTTTGGCGGTTCAATAGTTACCCTGACGCCAGGATTGATAAGGTCAGTCATTCGTCTCCTAACGCACACGAAAGAAGACCAACGTAGAATGCAATTTTAATTATTACTACTGGCTTTTTAAATTGATATCAAGTGGAATTTTCTGACGAAAAATTCACGTTGTTTTTGTTTTTTTTTTTTATTATTTCATTTCTATACTTTTGCGACGGACAAATTTCACTTGATATCAACTAAGAATTATGGTCTGAATCATCCCTCAAAGCTTCACCGCAAAAGTATAAATTAAAAATTATTTAAAAAAACTTTAAAAAATCATGAATTTTTGCAACGGAATATTCCACTTGATATTTACTCAGAATCAGGACCTGAATCATCCCCCTTAGTATTCGTTACGATGTCACTAACACAATGTAAGTATTTTATCAGAAACTAGCGACCCGTGCCGGCTTCGCTCGGGTGCAATGCTGAGGAAAAAATAAAATTACGACATCACATTAAAAACCTCAAAAATAACAGTATTTCTCCACTATTTAATGGATTTTATTATAGACATAAACCTTCCTCTTGAATCACTCTATCTATTAAAAAAATTAAAAAATCCGCATCAATATTCGTTGCGTAGTATTAAAGATTTAAGCGTACATAAGGATATAGTTCCGTGCTTCGGACGACACGTTAAGCCGTTGGTCCCGGCTATTAGCCGTAAAAACACCTCCACCAACCCGCAGTGGAGCAGCATGGTGGAGTATGCTCCATACCCCCTCCGGTTGATTGAGGGGAGGCCTGTGCCCAGCAGTGGGACGTATATAGGCAGTTTATGTTATGTTATGTAACGATATAGGGACAGAAAAAGTTACTTTGTTTTATACTATGTAGTGATAATTCTTGTTGCATGTCAATGGTACAGAAAACGTCATGCAGTGGAACGAAGGATTCTCATTCGTTCGCGTATCGTAAAATTGGTTGAAAAACCAGTGATTGTTTGTACCAATCGCAATATGTGCGGTATTAAACCGTGCAGTAGGGGCTCGATGCTTTGCTTGTCTTCTTGCTTTTGTTTCTGATAACACAAACATACAGGTAATAGAAATAGAAATGTTTTATTGCGACCATGGGCTGCCGGCGTCGGTGTTTCCTGACTCTTATAACCTGGGGTCCTTTAAATCACGGGTGAATAGGCATTTTCTGGGTAAGCTCGTTCCAACGTCGATCTCTTCTTCTTGTAGAAGAACGAAGTCAAGAGCAAACCCAACTTAATTAAAAAAAAAAAAAAAAAAAGTGTTCGTACAAAATGTCGTGTTATAAAAATACAAAAGTACTTAGCACGAAATCGACATCGTAACGAAAACTTTGAGTAATGATTCAGGCCATAATTCTGAGTTGATATGTCTGGTATTGAATGTGTTCCTCTAGTTATTAAATAACTTGTAATGTGTACCATTGGTTTTTAAAAGATGTGTTGCTGTTGCAGTTTCTTGTCATTTCTTCTCCTCGGCCATAACACCTTGCGAAATGACGTAAATTCTCTTCAGAGTTTTAAAAATCTGTTACGTGCTCATTACGAGTCGCTGTGTGGATATTAATATAACGTATTTTATCCTTTAGTAGTTACAGGAAACTATTGTCATATCTACATGTAATGTCATATTTAATTAAAATATATACGTCTGATATAAATGGGTATATGTATGTTTGTATGTATATTTATATATTTCTATTTTATTTTTTATTTATTTATTTTACTTTTCTTTGTTTTTTTTTTATTTATTTATAGTAAGTATTTATTATTTTATACAAGATGTTGCACTGTCCCGCACCAAATTGTAATAATGTTTCCTATCCACTGGTTGCCTGGGAGAAATTGCTGCTTAGCAATAAGGCCGCCAGATTGTACTGTATCTATCATCATCTGTGTTAATTTGTTTTGTATGTTGTGTGCAATAAAGTATATTTGATTGATTTGATTTGATTCGATTAAATTCAAAAATGTTACATTGACTATCAACAAGTTTATCCAAATTACGTTGTATACGTTGTCCTTTGTTTTGTTGTTGTGCAATAAAGTATTATTGATTGATTGATTGATTGATTGAATAAATGATTCTGATTCTGATTCTATCAAGTGGATTTTCCGTCGCAAAATTATAAAACTTAATTCTTTTTCTTATCGTGTGGGTTGTGAGGCGGATTACCAACCTCATCAACCCTGGTGTCAGGGTTATTATTAAGCCGCCAAAGGCCCCCGACATGGTTCATGTATCGACTACTTACTTACATCAGTAAGTAGTAACCGGGACCAACAGCTTAACATGTCTTCCGAAACACGGATCATCTTACTGTCGGATAATCAGGTGATCAGCCTGTAATGTCCTAACCCAACTAGGGATCACAAAGTGATTTTTGTGATATGTCCCCACCGGGATTCGAACCCGGGGCCTCCGGGTCGTGAGACCAACGTTCAAACCACTGGACCACGGAGGCCGTTACATAAGTGAAGTGAAACGCATTATGTCCTTAATTAAGTTAGTAACATTTCACCATTAGGGTTCCATTAGCACCACAAAATCTTATGCTAATACTTACTTGTCCCAGTGGTTCCGTACATGCTTGGATGAAAGAGGATTTTCATGTTTTAGTGGTTAAGTAGCTACGTGAACAACTTGTGACATTTTTATAACTATAACGGAAGGTTGTCTGGAAGAGACTGCTACTAACAAGGCTGCCTATTGTACTCTTGCTATTTCTAATTTGTGCAGAAAACTTGTACAGTCATGAGCAATATAATGTACCCACTTTAGAACTCTGTCGCACTAACATATTTGACATTTAGTGAGAATTACAGTTCAATTTGTCAAAAAAGTTAATGTGACATGGTACCAAAGTGTATACATATAAATGCTCGTGACCGTACCTGTACTATCTGTTTTCTTTGTATATTCCTTGTTTCTATTTTATTCTCTCTCTCTCTATTTAAGAGCTGCGCTCTTGTATTATGTATAATATGTAATTTAATTTTTGGTGCTGAATATGTAAGCCGATTTTGAAAAATATTTTTCTTTTTTGAATCTTTAATAGTAAGGACACTGTCTGCTTTTCTCTTTCAAATTGCTCTTCTTTGTACTCTGGTCTTATCTGCCTCATCATTGGCCTTGTACGTCTGTTTCAGACGATTTATGACGTCATTGTCTCGAAGAAATGCACTTTCTTTCATGGCTGTGCAAGCCAATCCTAGAGCGGCAAACTCTACCGCACACTCTGCAGGAGAAGTCTCCAACTGGTGGATTGTTGTTGGTTTGATGGCGTTTCATTCTCCTGCTCGCCAGTGTGTCAAACCAGGTGTGATCATTACGGCACTAGTGAATACCTTAATGATACTGATGTTACTATTTGAAAAGCTTCCTTCTCTCTTTTAAACTTCTATTTTGTTGTGCCCGAAAGGGTCTGTGACGTGAAACTTATATAATATGTAACTTACAAACTTGTACACCATCATAGTATGCACTATGCAAATAAAGAATATTGCATGCATTGAATACAATACAATACAAATACACTTTATTGCACCAAAATAAAAAGAAATAATTACAAAAAGTCTCTTAACTAAGTACATGGCAAATGGCGGCCTTATCGCTTAAAGCGATTTCTTCCAGACAACCATAAGGTGAGGAAAAAGGTAAAAAAATAAAATTGAAAGATTGCGGGTACAAACTATACATACAACTTAACAACAAATACATGCAAATAAATATATAACATACTTACAAATATAATATATACCTAACCTATTAAATAGTACACACAAAATACCTAATATAATAAAAAAAATAGAATAGTGAATAGTGTCGCGTCCATCGAGCACACGCTTTTTTGCGCCTTTTTCTTGCCGGGAACTTTCCCAAAATGGGAATATTCCTGAGAACAGCACAGTCGCTGATTGCAACGCAATTAAGTAGTCATTAATTAACTTCCTCAAGTCCCTTTGTATAGTTTTTTAGATCCTTAAAATAAGTTAATTGATAGCTGCGACTTTCGAAATGGCAAGGTTAATTATAAGCTTTAAGTCTTTTCATTAATAAGGGACTCTTTATGCGACGTTCCTTAAAAAAACACAGATAGATAGATAAAATACTTTATTGAGCACAATGGACACAAAATACAGAGATAAGGACAACATATACAGAAAAGCACAACAGGCGGCCTTATTGCTCATGCAGCAATTTCTTCCAGGCAACCTTTGGGTATAGATGGCGCTATACAGATTTTACTTCGTTTCATCATCATCAATTTAAGAGCCACGCTCTTGTCGGTGCAGCATTTTCCATGCTACTTTTTTAGGGAAAAATAGGGCAGTGGTTTCCCTCTTGCCTTGCGAGTTGCGCCCCGCAGTACTCTGTCTGACAGTACTTTTATTTTACACTGACTCACTGCATCCCCGACCTTCATAAAAACAACACAAGTATTATTATACTGTTTAGGGCCGTGCCCTCTAATTCTTGATTTCATTTGTGAAGTGTGTATATTGTAAACTATGTATATTCCTATTCTGTTTGTGAAGTGTTTTTAATAAACTGTATATATTCCTGCTTGCTGCTTGCTTCCAATTTATCATCGTTATCACCAATCACTGCCCTACTCTGCCGACACGTCGGGATATCATATCCTCACCACCCGGCGTGCCGCTGTCTATTACAAAGCCGTACTAGGACTCCTGTCCTCCGCCTCTGAATAGTACTGACAGTTACTGCTGCCCTCTGTCAGGTTCCAGGTTACAGTCCCTGTGACTTGCCCCTTCCACCTTCCACCTTCTAATTTCATGGATATCAAAAATACCTAAGTATGCTTCTTTTGTCTTTGTTTTTGGGTATAAATGATGACCCTTGTTATTATACCCAGGCACAACACATCTTCCACTCATTATTATACTTACTGATTAATATAAAGAGAAGCAATATAGTTAGCAACATAACTCTATACGTATCTGATCTAAATATCAAGCAACATAAATTTTATATACAGAGTGTTAGTGAAATCGTAACGTCATTCGTTTCACATACTCATACTCATCTCATTCATATTTAAAAAAAATACATGTCAAATGTTAACTTATAAATATCAAAGACTTATAATTAGTACATACTTATATTAATGATGTCTACATATTATTTATAATTAAAGCACATAGTAACGGGTTCTTACCGCGTTTAAATGGAGATATGAGACTCCCGATATTACGACACTGTTGCAAGTGCCATGATCACGGGATGGCTGAACGCGGTAAGAACCCGTTACTATGTGCTTTAATTATGATAATAACCGCATAAACTTAAAAAATGTATATTATTTATATATGTATTATAGAATTCGTTTATGTCATAAAAAGCACATTCAACAAGGCATTTTCTTAGTTTATTCTTAAACTTGGTTGACCGGTTGGTTGGTCGTGACCAACGTAGGGACCAACGGCTTTACGTGCCGTCCGAAGCACGGAATCATCTTACTTATTCGGACAATCCGATGATTCAAGCCCGTAAAGTCCTTACCAAACAAAGGACGGTCTCACAAAGTGATTTCGACAATGTCCCCATAGGGAATCAAACCCGGACCTCCAGATCGGGAGCCTAACGCTCTTACCACTAGACCACGGAGGCTGTTAGTACAAGTCTAGTACCGGGGTTCAAACCAGTGCTCCCTGATTGAGAAGCAAGTCGACGAACCACGGGACCACAGTGTCTAGTACTAATAGAGATCCTACATAATTGCTAGAGGCTGTATACATAACTCAATTGCAACAGAACTTTACAGGGTGTTAGTGACATCGTAACGAAAACTTTGAGGGATGATTTAGACCATGATTCTTAGTTGATATCAAGTGGAATCCGTCGCAAGAGTATGAAACTAAAAATAATAAAAAAAAATAACTGAATTCATGAATTTTCCTACAGAATTTTCCTATCTACTTGTATGGCTACTTGTATGTACTTGTACAGGGTGTAAGTGACATCGTAACAAATATTCAGGGTAATGATTCAGCTCATTATTCTGAATTAATATCAAGTGGAATTTTCCATCGTAAAAGTACAGAATTAAAAACAATTAAAAATCACAAAAAATACATGAATTACGCGACTAAAAATTCCACTTGATATTAATTCAGAGTCATGGTCTTAATCATCCCCCTCAGTATTCGTTACGATGACACTAACACCAAATCAAATCACTTACTAAATTTCAACAATCAGACATAACACAGGAGTACAGTACAATTTGGGCGGCCTTATTGCTCTAGAGCAATTTCTTCCAGGGAAACAAACATTTACAAACAACACCCTGTATATTTTCTCCGGGGTTTCGTGGTCTAATTACCTGCTAGTAATGCAATTTGCCACTCACTTGCGGCATATAGGTTAGCTATTAAGTAAAACGCCTTATGCCGGCTGAGGTCCTTCTATCTCAGGACGTCCACCACCACCTTATAATCATTCCGACGAACAACCTTTAGGATTTTTTTATAATTGTTTTGTGAATTTTTTGTAATGAAAATAACATCATTTAATATGATGATTCTGATTTGTTATTATTTGTTTTTTAAGTGAATAAACAGCGCAGCGGTAAACGCGCTCGGTCTGCGATTGTTGAAGTAAAGCAACTTTCGCAAAGGCCGGTCATAGGATGGGTGACCACAAAAAAAAGTTTTCATTTCAAGCTCCTCCGTGCTTTGGAAGGCACGTTAAGCCGTTGGTCCTGGCTGCATTAGCAGTCGTTAATCCGCACTGGGCCCGCGTGATGGTTTAAGGCCCGATCTCCCTAACCATCCATAGGGAAGGCCCGTGCCCCAGCAGTGGGGACGTTAATGAAATTAAACTTTTTTTTGTGGCCACCCATCCTATGACCGGCCTTTGCGAAAGTTGCTTAACTTCAACAATCGCAGACCGAGCGCGTTTACCGCTGCGCCACCGAGCTCCTCAAAACCTCTAACTACTATACGATGGACTCTGTTAGGTGAAGATTACATAATTCTACCAAGAAGCAGAAAAGCCGTGTGAATTACACAACATTAAACGGGTGGTGGTGATTGAGTGAAGCTATCTATTTGCTTGTCTCATTTAGAGATCCTCAATCAGAATGATTGAACGACTCTATCAGTGTTTTAAGTTTACGCGGTTATTATCATAATCACGTCCTAATGTGGGACAAAACGTGAGGACACAGTGAGTGCGGTTTGTCGTAGTGAGTTTGGTGCGAGTTCAGATGGTTCCGAACATTCCGATAGCAAAAACATAAACAAGCGGCAAAGAAAGAGGGTAGACAGATACACTCCAATCCCATCAGTCACCCCGTGATCATGGCACTTGCAACAGTGTCGAAATATCGGGAGTCTCATATCCCCATTTTAAACGCGGTAAGAACCCGTTATTATGTGTTTTAATTATGACTCTATCAGTATATGTGTAACTTAAAGGTGCTGATAAACTTGAGCATTCACTTGTAATGATCATTTTGTGCGAATAATTAAAATAATAAATAAAAAAACACTTTATTGCACACAAATTTACAAAACATTTACAGGATAAACTTATTCTAAAAAAAAATGCGAATGTTACAATTATTATTGCGTATCATCATCAATTCAAGAGCCACGCTCTTGTCGGTGCAGCTTTTTCCATGCTACTTTTTAGGGAAAAATAGGGCAGTGGTTTCCCTCTTGCCTTCCGCCCTAAAATTATTGCGTAGGTATAGCAGACAAAAATGAAATATCCTGCGTGGATCATATATCCAGCTTAAGCTCCCCTAACCAAGTCTCTGCCGCATACCGTCACACGTCGTGTTGAATCCTTTGTCAAATCCACGGCAATTTAAGTTAAAAGACTGTAACCCAAGCTCATTATTTCTTATTAAAAGAAAAAAAAAGCATTATGTACATAATTATTACGTAGATGTGTCAAAAGTCCACAGAATCTGATAAAATATATGGTGCTATTCGTGCTGGAACTGGTCAAAGAAAGGGTGAACGTCGTGTCTTATAAGGAGGTGAAGGTATTGGCCTTTGATAGACAAGAATGGAGAATGCTACACCGACAAGAGCGTGGCTCTTAAATTAGCGATGATGGTATATGACTATTGGATGTATATAAAGAACATATTGAATGATAAATCAATTCTTTCACACATAATAGCATTTTAGTGGTTAGTCCTAAAGCTTTTAGGAGAAAAAATAATAAAAACCTTTTATGTTTTTATCTGCGAGGCTAATGAAGTCTACGGAACCCTTGTTTCGTGACAAATTTTCGTGCTTGGCCGTAATTTTGTTTAGCCAACGTTTATAGGCGATTGGCGCGTTTTTTCTTCGAAGGTAAACGATTAATTTCGGGGGTTTTTTATTCTTCCATTCGTATTCGTGTCTTGTGTCTGTCAGCTTTGGCATTGAATAATGCATTCGTTGAATATTTGAATTCGTAAAAAATTCAAGGCTCTAAACGACATGAAATATCTAAGTTGGAAATGACATGAAATGAAATGAAATTGTAAAAGGGTATGCTGAATATACGAAATAGTTTTTATGTGTATAAAAGCCTCCGTGGTCTAGTGGTAAGAGCGTTAGGCTCACGATCTGGAGGTCCGGGTTCGATTCCCGATGGGGACATTGTCGAAATCACTTCGTGAGACTGTCCTTTGTTTGGTAAGGACTTTTCAGGCTGATTCACCTGGCTGTAAGGAAAACTAAGATGATTTCGTGCTTCGGAAGACACGTTAAGCTATTGGTCCCAGACCACGTGCCTTCCGAAGCATGATCATCTTACTTTTTGGACAATCAGGTGATCAGCCTGTAATGCCCTAACCAAACTAGGGATCACAAAGTGATTTTTGTGATATGTCCCC
This sequence comes from Pectinophora gossypiella, assembly GCF_024362695.1. NCBI lineage: Eukaryota > Metazoa > Arthropoda > Insecta > Lepidoptera > Gelechiidae > Pectinophora > Pectinophora gossypiella. Next base: position 4,117,964 of record NC_065431.1, read on the forward strand.
ACCGGGATTCGAACGCGGGACCTCCGGATCGTGAGCCTTACGCTCAATCACTGGACCACGGAGGCCGTTAAAAAAAATAAAAAAGCAGGTTGGAAGGTCAGACAGGCAGTCGCTTCTGCAAAAAACCGGACCTGTCAAATCTTCAGGTTAGGTAAGCGGACCCTGTGAAAAACGGGATAATGCTTTGTAGATAATAATTTATTTAATGAACTTATTTAGAAAGAAAGAAAGTAAACATTTATTTCCATACTAGCTTTTGCCCGCGACTTCGTCCGCGTGGCGTGTTATATAAGAGAGAGATCTTTGTGTGTGTGGGAGTGCATATCAAATTTCAAGCATCTAACTTATGCAGTTTAGATTTTTTCATACAATTTTTTTCCCAATAACTCCCATTTTTCAAAATACAGCCAAAAATAAACTTTATATTTACTAAGGTATGCATGCATGCTAGATTGAATCAATTGATTGAATTGATTTTTTTTTAATTGATTGTTCATTGAGTTTTAATTTTAATACACACTTCCTCTCTTCCCTTTAACGTTGCTGTGCCCTACAGGGTCCATGTTTTAGTTCCTATGCCTATGTAATGCAATAAATAATTTAATTGAATTGAATTGAAAACATCTATCTTACGCGGTTTCGATTTTTTCATACAAATGTTTTTTTCCCGCTAACTCCCGTTTCCGTGGGAATTTTGCAATATCCTGTTGCAACTAAGGTTTGAGTTAACTAAGGTACCTGCATGCCAAATTTCAAGCGTCTAACTTAAGCGATTTAGATTTTTCATACAAAAGGATTTTCCCGCTAATTTCCGTTCCCGTGGGAATTCCGGGAATTCCTTTCTTAGTGCACCTCTACGGTACCTAAGCTATGTCCCTTCCAAATTTCAAATGCCTACATTTAGCCGTTCAGGCTATGCGTTGATATGTCAGTCACTGAGTCAGTCAGTTTCTCCTTTTATTTAGATTTGATTTTTTCATACAAATGTTTTTTCCCGCTAACTACCGTTCCCGTGGGAATTTTGTAAGATCCTGTTGCAACTAAGCTTTAAGTTTACTAAAGTACCTGCATGCCAAATTTCAAACGTCTAACTTGAGTGGTTTAGATTTTTCATACAAAAGGATTTTCCCGCTAATTCCCGTTCCCGTGGGAATTTCGGGAATTCCTTTCTTAGTACACCTCTACGGTGTCTAAGGTACCTGCGTGCCAAATTTTAAACATCTTACTTGAATGGTTTAGATTTTTCATACAAAAGGATTTTTCCGTTAATTCCCGTTCCCGTAGGAATTTCGGGAATTCCTTTCTTAGTGCACCTCCACGGTACCTAAGGTACCTGCATGACAAATTTCAAACGTCTAACTTGAGTGGTTTAGATTTTTCATACAAAAGGATTTTCCCGCTAATTCCCGTTCTCGTGAGAATTTCGGGAATTCCTTTCTTAGTGCACCTCCACGGTACCTAAGGTATCTGCATGCTAAATTTCAAATGTCTAACTTGAGTGGTTTAGGTTTTTCATACAAAAGGTATTTCCCGCTAATTCCCGTTCCCGTGAGAATTTCGGGAATTCCTTTCTTAGTGCACCTCTACGTTATCTAAGGTACCTGCATGCCAAATTTCAAAAGTCTAACTTGAGTGGTTTAGATTTTTCATACAAAAGGATTTTGCCGGTAATTCCCGTTCCCGTAAGAATTTCGGGAATTCCTTTCTTAGTGCACCTCTACGGTATCTAAGGTACCTGCATGCCAAATTTCAAACGTCTAACTTGAGTAGTTTAGATTTTTCATACAAAAGGATTTCCCTTCACTACTCTGCTCCTATTGATTGTAGCGTGATGAAAAGTATACTATGACCTGTCCAGGAGTGTGAAGAATAATTGTACCAAGTTTCATTAAAATCCGTCCAGTAGTTTTTGTTTCTATAAGGAACATACAGACAGACAGACAGACAGACAGACAGACAGACAGACAGACAGACAAAAATTTTACTGATTGCATTTTTGGCATCAGTATCGATCACTTATCACCCCCTGATAGTTATTTTGAAAAAATATTTAATGTACAGAATTGACCTCTCTACAGATTTATTATAAGTATAGATAAAAACAAAAAGGCGTAATTAAAAATATATCATAATCACCTTAAATACACATTGTGGTGGCGTTAAAAATAAAAAGCGGCCAAGTGCGAGTCGGACTCGCCCATGAAGGGTTCCGTAACAGCAAGTAACATAAAAATAATAAAAAGTAATTTTAAAAAATTAAACCGACTTCTAACCCCGACAGATATGAATAACAACTGAAAAGGGAATATAAATAGTTTTATACATACATACATGAACTTACGCACCAATTAGTTTTATGTTTCCTACACTTGAGTTGATTGAATGAAAAGTAAATTACGGTTTACGATTTACGATGTATTAAAAAAAAAACTACTTACTAGATCTGGTTCAAACTAATTTTCTTTGGTAGTTTGCATGCTAATCTACATCATATATTATTTTTTTTAGTTTTATCCTCCTCTTATTTTAGAAATTACAGGGACGGACGGACACATTTTACCACTTTGGAAGTGTCTCTCTCGCAAACTATTCAGTTTAGAAAAAAAAATTATATTAGAAACCTCAATACCATTTTGGAAGACCTATCCATAGATACCCCACACGTTTGATGATATTTTTTTTTTGAGTTTCAGATCTATGTATGGGGACCCCCAAAATTCATTGTGTTTTTTCTATCATTGCATAAAAATCTTAATGCGGTTCACAGAATACACATATTTATCAAGTTTCAACAGTATAGCCATTATAGTTTCGGAGAAAAGTGGCTGTGACATACGGACGGACAGACAGACATGACGAATCTATAAGGGTTCCGTTTTTTGCCATTAGGCTACGGAACCCTAAAAAGGGATCCCCCTCAGCATAATGAGGTGACACGTGCTTGGAACGGGCGCTGGTGTTATGAGACACCTATCGGGATGTTTACCCACGATACCGATGGAATGGAGTCGCAATAGGGGTTTATAGGGATTTTTGTCAGGGCTGTCACTGCTAAGAAACATACGTACGTAAATACGGAAGTGGGTTTCGGGATTGGAAGGAAACGCACTGAGTCCAAGGAGAAACGAATTTATTCACTCGCTTTTTTATTAGTATTACTATTTTATTAATTTTAATCAATGGCTCTCTCTGACAAAATTTGTAAATTTGTACTTTAATTTATTTGTTTTAATTAATTATTAAGTTGACTTGTTTTAATTGACTGCAACTTAAACATTTGCATGCCTCGCTGGCTGAATACACGGGTAAAATTATCTTGTATTACATAAATAAATAAATAAACTTGAGTTGTATTATCTATTTATACTGTATTATTTGCAAATAATGATTTCTGATTCTGATTCACTATACACACGGTACAGCTTCCGCACAGGGCTTCGCGGTTTAACTCCGTCGCCGTCACTTCACTTAACTTCACGACACTCGAACACAGCACGAAACACGACACTAGCACTGCACTAACACTGCGCTTAACACTACAATTCACACTGCTTAAAACACTATACGCTTTATGTTATTGTGTGTATATTTTAATGTTGTAAATGTATATGTGTGTCGTAGATTTTACCTAAATAAACTTTATTTTTTTTTATTTTTTTTTTATTCTTCTCTTCCACCCACACTTACCCACACTTCACAGAGCCTTTTTTTTAATAGACGATGTATTTTGAAGCGTTATGCATCCTCGGCCCAGGGCGTCGCCTGAGAGGAGTATATTTGAAAGAATTAATCGACCCTAGTGGGTCGATAGTCATAAGCACGAATCTCAATTATAATCAGACGTAATTTGTACTCACAGGGAAGAACTATGGTCCTCTGGATTGGAAGCAGATCATTGTAACCACCACACCACAGAGGCTTTTTCAATGTAGCCAGAAACCAGCTTGATTGAAGATTTTATAATCAGATTATCAAAGTAAACTTCTAACCCGATTAACAAGGGACCGACGTCGGTTGATAGTAAAATATAATCCTTTGACTTATAATATTAAAGTATATAATTAAGTTAATTCTATATTAATCTCAAAGATTAAGTTTAACCTTTTAGTGACTTATTCGTGCTGCTTCCAGAACACACTATCTAATTTTTAATTTTAAGTTATAACCTGTCATTTTCTTATCCGCTGAAAAAGAAAGGGACGGGTAATAGACAGGTATGAAATTTATGGAACACACGTCAATTTTAAAAACCCTCCCAATTTTTTATATTGGCCAATAACCCGACACAATTAAATAGACGGCACACGTCAAATGAGTTGCATACCAGCGAGTTGCCTATTGGTATAATTATTCATTTTAAAATTAACACTTGTCAATCATCCGTCCCTTTCCTTTTCGGCGGATAAGAAAATGACGGGTATAACTTAAAATTAAATTAGGAGGTGTCTGCAGGAATCAGAGCCATTATCGTGAATTTACGTAAAATCTGTCTCTTCTTCTTTTATCGTGTGGGTTGTGAGGTGGATTACCAACCCCATCAGCCCTGGTGTCAGGGTTACTATTGAGCCGCCATAGGCGCCTGACATGACTCATGTAACGACTAAGGACCAACGGCTTAACGTGCCCTCCGAAGCACGGAATCATCTTATTTTTGCGGACAATAGGTAGTTTGGTAAACCAAAAACTAGGGATCACAAAGTGATTTTTGTGATGTCCCCACCGGAATCAGGAGATTTAAGTCCTTACCAGACAAAGGTCAGACGCAAAGTGATTTCGATAATGCTCCCATCGGTAATCAAACCAGGACCAGATCGTGAGCCTGACGCTCTAACCACTAGACCACCCTTCTACAAGCACTTTTTTCCACCCGATTTAACTAAACACCGCGAGAAAATTGAAGTTCTGCATAATTGATCACAAAGTCGTTGTAATACTGTTAACTGTGTATTAATTTATTAATAAGATGCGGGGAATGTCGTTCCGTTCTGGACATTTCATTATTAATACCGACTTTCCTTAAGTTATGTTGAGTAGAACGGAACGGCACGTGTATAAATCTCCTTTAAAGAGAGGATATATATTTTTAGTCTGTATTTATTAGAAATTCTTGAAATTCGTGCGTTTTGAATGTGTTACAGGACTGTTCTGTCGAGTGACTTACACGTAGCATAGACATAGACATAAACAGCCTACGTCCCACTGCTGGGCACAGGCCTCCCCTCAATCAACCGGAGGGGGTATGGAGCATACTCCACCACGCTGCGGGTTTGTGGAGGTGGAACAGCCTCCGTGGTCTAGTGGTTAGAGCGTTAGGCTCACGATCTGGAGGTCCGGATTCGATTCCCGATGGGGACATTGTCGAAATCACTTTGTGAGACTGTCCTTTGTTTCGTAAGGGCTTGAATCACCTGGTTGTCCGAAAAAGTAAGATGATTCCGTGTTTCGGAGGGCACGTTAAGCCGTTGGTTCCGGCTATCAGCCGTAAAAACACCACCACGTAGCATAGAATAAGGAATAATGCTACGTAGAACGGCAACTCTCCGCTCCCCACCAGCGGCTGAGCTAGGTATACCGCCGCCGCGCCGCGCCGGCGGGGTCGGTATCGGGGTCCTGAAGTGTTTGGTGTCGCGAGCTGTTTGGCCCCTCTCTGGTTAGTGTAATCATGTCGTCGGGATCGTATAATGCGTCCTTCGGACGCCGATACTGTTCAGTACCGTCCCTAAGCGTATTATATTAATGTATTCCAAAACCTAAACATCACTATTCGGAAGAATTTTGGAGAAACATACCTACATATTTTTTTGTTTCATAGGTAGTTTTTAGAGCGTGATTTTTCAGTAGGTTTTGGTTTTTAAACTTATATTTTCATTCCTACTTACTTACATCACCGGGACCAACAGCTTAACGTGCTTTCTGAAGCATGGATCAAAGTATATGTAACATAGATTATACAAACATATTATTATTTAAACTGAGTAACTCAAATTGTACGTAAAAAGATAAATTCTTGTTTTGTTTTCGAAAAAATACGTAAAAATATATTTTCATTTTCTTTTTGTTTTTCGCAAAAATTTTAAGTCAGTCGCTAAATCGCTTAGAAAGGGCTATGTACCTCATCGGAGTAAATCTTTTCTGGCACATAAGTCCTCGTAATTACTTGAAACTTGAATTATTTATGTAATTAAGCCGAAATGCTCCACGCTAACTTAGCTTGACGTAATATTCGCGACTCGAGCCATGGATTAATCTCGGAATAACAGTTGTTAAACGAAATCTGTTGTTTTGAGTGCGAATAGTAATCTAACCAGATATATATTTTAACTTATATAGCTGTATAGCCAGATTAAGTTTAACCTTCTTCTTCAATCGTGTCTGTTGTGAGGTGGATTACCAATCTCATCAACCCTGTTGTCAGGGTTACTATTGAACCGCCAATCCCCCTGACATGGCTCATGTAACGACTACTTACTTACATCAGTTAGTAGTAACCGGGACCAACGGCTTAACGTGCTTTCCGACTTTCGAACAATCAGGTGATCAGCCTGTAATGTCCTAACCAAAAAAAAATACACATAAAATAAAATAAACATTTTATTATAAAATTAATTGTATAAATCTGTTGTTAAAATTAATAACAATATTAAATAAAAATAAATCAAAAGTTTAGAGAACAAAATTGTAATATAATGTTTTTTTTTTCAGGTAACAATTGCATCTTCAACTGAGCGTCTTTTAATAATAAAATTATTATTAAAATATAGGTAAGATTATTAGTAGTTGGCTAATAGGCAGAGACCACTGAATCATCCCTCGTAAGTTCACTAACACCCAGTCTAAATATATTTGGATCGAATTGAATTGTGTGAGTTGAGTCATTTCGACAATATCCGCAACGGGAATCGAACCCGGACAATGTATGGGCAATGTATACGTTTTTACAATAAGATTCCCATTGACATTCAGAATTTGCCTTTCAACTGTTTTAAGACAGTAGTTAAACAAAAACTTTACAAAAAAGGTTATTATAAAGTTAGTGATTATTTAGAAGATATGAATGCATGGGATTAACTGTCTGAGAACTGATATTAGGCAGCTAAATTACTCAATTGTATACCAATATTTTATGTTTTATGTTTATTTTTATTTTTTTAAAGAACGTCTAGGGCCCTGTGCCGAGGTTTTTCTTGCAGCTTCTTTTCCCCGGCTATACAGGTTGTGAGAAGCTGCAGTAGTTTTAGGCGGATGAGACGTTCGTTATGTAAAATTGACGATTCAAAGTGTAACTATGTTACCTACTGAATAAAGATATTTTTGAATTTGAATTTGAATTTGGACCTTCAGATCTTGGGCCTGACGGTCTAACCACTAGACCATGGAGGCTGCACAGGTCACTTTAATATTGAAATATCGGTTATATTATGTGAGTATAACCCTCTTCATTCCTCGTTGCGTCTTGGCATATTTTCATGTAGTTTGTCGAAGGCGAAGAATGTATTGAGATCGCAATCCTTCTATTTACCCGACTGCGGCGAAGCAAAAAGGAGGGTTATGTATCTGACCGTTATTTGTATACTATACAGGGTGTTAGTGACATCGTAACGAAAATTTTGAGGCATGATTCTGACCATGATTCTGAGTTGATATCAAGTGGAATTTTCCGTCGTAAAAGTAAGCGGAAAATAATTAAAAAAACACACTAAAACTTTCATGAATTTTCCGACAGGAAATTCCACTTGATATCAACTCAGAATCATGGTCTGGATCATCCCTCAAAGTTTTCGTTACGGTGTCACTATTACCCATACCTACTTGTATGGCTACCGTATGTACTTGTACGGGGTGCAAGTGACATCGTAACGAATACTGTAGGCTATGATTCAGACCATGATTCTGAGTTGATATCAAGTGGAATTTTCCGTCGCAAAAGTATAGAATTGATTCTCTCGCTCGTAGAAACACTTCCTTACTTAGATCCCGACAGACCATTTTCCGTAGAAAGTTCCTATTGTTACACATTCACCAGTAAAATAGGTACATTGCTCAATTAGCACCACCGACCACGTGTAGGATCTCAAGGGTAAACCTACGGATGTGAGCAAACCCCAAATTTCAGCCTTCACCGAACGTCTTTTGTGGGTTTCATTCACCGAACCTTTTATACCTGTCAATAAATTCACCAATTTTGTCGCATTGGTAACGGACCCGTTACTAACAGTAACCTTCTGTCCGCCAATACGCTATGTAAAACTTATACATTATACGACCCGAAACGTGACCCGAATTTCATACTATTATTCATACTATATTTCATACTATAGTTGGGTCCGCTACACTATTATCTGTAATTTGTCCCTTTTTGGCAACGTAATAGATTGGAATTTGCAAACTACTTACATATTTTATTATAGACAATTCGAATTCGACCGGCGAAATGCTTGCCTTGTCGCAGCGTCGAATCCAGCACAGGCCTAAACCAATGCACAGTCATGAGCAATATAATGTACCCACTTTAGGACTCTGTCGCACTAACATACATAAACTGCCTATATACGTCCCACTGCTGGGCACAGGCCTCCCCTCAATCAACCGGAGGGGGTATGGAGCATACTCCACCACGCTGCTCCACTGCGGGTTGGTGGAGGTGTTTTTACGGCTAATAGCCGGGACCAACGGCTTAACGTGCCCTCCGAAGCACGGAATCATCTTACTTTTTCGGACAATCAGGTGATTCAAGCCTGAAGAGTCCTTACCAAACAAAGGACAGTCTCACAAAGTGATTTCGACAATGTCCCCATCGGGAATCGAACCCGGACCTCCAGATCGTGAGCCTAACGCTCTAACCACTAGACCACGGACTCGCACTAACATATTTGACATTTAGTGAGACTTAGGTACAGTTCAATTTGTCAAAAAAGTTAACGTGACATGGTACCAAAGTGAATACACATTAATGCTCGTGACCGTATGTCGAATTTGTTTTCGAATTCACGTTTGGACCATAAATGATTATCACGTGCTAAGCTGTGAAGGAAACTATCGCGAGGAAACCCACATTCCCGAGAAATGCATTTTCGGAGGTATGTGGCCTAACCTGTATAGGGGTGGTTTTCCCTTCGGGGGGTGGAAGGTCAGACAGGCAGTTGCTTCTGTAAAAAACCGGACCTGTCAGATCTTCAGGTTAGGTAAGCAGACCCTGTGAACGGAATAATGCTAGGGAGATGATGATTATGAAAGATGTCGAATCCATCTTGCTTGTCAAATCCCACAGGCACATTTTCTTGTGTCAGTTATTCCAGAGTAAACTAACGTTTTTTAACAACCGGATATTACGTTCACTCTCCATTCCTTAGGGACGGTACTGAAAAGTATCGGCGTCCGAAGGACGTAATATACGATCCCGACGACCCGATTACTCTAGCCATAGAGGCAGCCAATCAGCTCGCGACACCAAACACTTCAGGTCCCCGATACCGACCCCGCCGGCGTGGTCGACGATTTCCCTCATTCAGCGCTTATCGCTATCGACCCACTAGGGTCGATTAATTCTTTCAAATATTTTTCCTCTCAGACGACGCCCTGAGCCGAAGTTCGCGCCCAACTGGGCACCCTCAGGCCTGTTGTCTTAAACGTTGTACCGGGTGAGAGCCTTCAGCGCTCCCCATTTGTCCGGCTAAGTAGTTAATGCCATCTGCGGCAAATCTACAATAAGTCAAGTCAAAAAAAAAAGAAAAAAAAATACTCCATTCGAATTACAGTGCGACATTATGCCGCTGCTTTTTCTGCCGCGAAAAACTCGTAATGCGCGCCTGGCCTATGGCCGGTACCTTTAAATGATCACGGGCCTAAACCAAGTGATACTCATTTAATAAATTGGGTTAAGTTGCAGGTCGGTCTGTCTGTAATTATAGTCAGCCTAGAAATATTTAAGTAGGTATCTGAGGTTTATTTTGTTTCGCCGTCATTCCTTTGTTCGTAAAGCTTTTGTTTTTCATTGTGTCGTTGAATACAGGCGAAAGACGACTGCTTTTGTATTAGTAGATGCGATAGGAATGCCATGTTTTTTCTTTATTAAGTATACAGGATGTTAGTGACATCGTAAAGAAAACTTAATTCAGAAATGTGTTTTCGGAAGTATGTGACCTAACCAGTATTGGGCTGGTTTTCCCTTCGGGTTGGTAGGTCAGACAGGCAATCGCTTCTGTAAAAACCGGACCTGCCAATTATCAGGTCTCCTTCTCTCGTGTGGGTCGTGTGACCATCAACCAACCTCATCAACCCTGGTGTCTGTCTATTGAACCGCCAAAGGCCCCTGACATGGCTCATGTAACAACTACGTATTTACATCAGTAAGTAGTAACCGGGACAAACGGCTTACCGTGCCTTGCGAAACACGGATCACCACGAATGTTAAATGCCAAATCACAAAGTAATTTTTGAGATACGACCCCACTGGGTTTCGAACCCGGGACCTCCGGATCGTGACTTCGACTCAATATTTATCTCTAGTTTCGATAAAATTTTATTTGAGAATATTTTTTCACCTACAACGATTCTTCCTTATGATTAACGACAACGGCAGGTGGGACGCGCCTATGTTCGCGCGGTGGATGCGATTGCACACATCTGGCAATCGTTAAACGAATGTATCAATATCGTTAACTTATTTTGTGTTTTCTACTAACAATAGGTTAAGACTGCATTTTTACTAACAACTATGGATTGTAAATTTGAAAATAAATGGTTATTATTATTATTAATCCATGTAATCAAAAATTAAATCGACGAAAAACATTAGGGTTTAGCATTTTTAACCTTTTGTCATAATAATTGATAACATTTTTGATCGGGATTTTTTTTAATTTTTAATTTAATTTTGGTAATTACCTATAATGAATAGCCGCAGGGGGACGGGCCTTCAATTCATCACGTTTATCGTCGAGGTCTGCCATGCGCTCACAGCATTTCTTTTTTCACGTGACTTATTGTAGATTTGCCGCAGATGTGGCATTAACTACTTGGCCGGACAAATGGGGAGCGGTGAAGGCTCTCACCCGGTACAACGTTTAAGACAACAGGCCTGAGGGTGTCCAGTTAGGCGCGAACCTCGGCTCAGGGCGTCGTCTGAGAGGAAAAATATTTGAAAGAATTAATCGATTCTAGCGGGTCGATAGCGATAAGTGCTGAATGAGGGAAATCGTCGACCTCGCCGGCGGGGCTCACAACACTAACATGGATAGTTACATAAAGAAAATAGCAGCCAGGTCTGACTGCCAAACGAACCCAAAGAACGAACGAAAAGATACATGCAGCATGTATCTTCTGTCTCGTTCGCACGCAAAGGGCAAGGTGGAACACAGATAGCATTTCCTTATTCTATGTGGATAGTATGAAGTGACCGGGGCCGTGATAACAGTAAAACTTAAACTTTATTTCCGCAAATATCCTTCCCATTTTAGTAGGCATTTAGTTTTTGGGTCAAAACAACTGTATTTTATTTGGGTCCTAAAGGGTTGAACGTACGGGTCTTCCAATTTATATACACCATGTGCCTAGGGACTTTTAAATTCGGGTGGTTTTTAATAGTTGTTGTAAAGTTAAATCGCAAAACAGGAATTTCTTTGTGACGTGACGGCGGTTGTTCGAAAAGTCACATCTAAAAAAGCAATATTACAATTTGCAATATTAAAATATCAATTAATAGCATTATTGCAATATTTGAGGACCTCAAGGGTTGTAGAGGCGGAGATGGGAGCCATCGGTACGGCATTGCAGGATGGAAGAGGCGAGTCACAGGTACTGTAACCTGGAACCTGACAGAGGGCAGCAGTAACTGTCAGTACTATTCAGAGGCAGAGGACAGGAGTCCTAGTATGGCTTTGAAATAGACTACTCTGGGCGCCATCCCATTCGCGTCAGATAGAGTTCCTACTGCGGGGCGGAAGGCAGAGGGAAACCATTGCTCTATTTGGCCCCAAAAAGTAGCACGGAGGATGCTACACCTTCAAGAGCGTGGCTCTTAAATTGGTGATGATGACGATGATGAGATGTGGTTTTTTTTAACCTAAATTTGTACCGGGCCGTGGCGCTCAGCGCTCCCTATTTGCCCGGCCAAGTAGTTAATGCCATCTTCTTCAACCTCATCAACCCTGGTGTCAGGGTAACTATTGAGTCGCCAAAGGCCCCTGACAGGGCTCATGTAACGACTTCTCACTTGCATCAGTAAGTAGTAACCGGGACCAACGGTTTAACGTGCCTTCCGAAGCACGGATCATCTTAATTTTTGGAATATCAGGTGATCAGCCTGTAATGTCCAAACCAAACTAGGGATCACAAAGTGATTTTTGTGATATGTCCCCACCGGGATTCGAACCTGGGACCTCCGGATCGTGAGCCCAACGCTCAACCACTGGGCTATGGAGGCCGTTATATATATAACGGCATATGCCATATTCTGTGTGTAGCGAGTAAAAAAAAGACGCCGCGTTACGTCAACTGTGTGTTTACAGCTTTATACTCAAACTGTGGTACTTACTCAAAACTTTGCACTAAATTTTGGGACTAGATTGAGCTGGGAATGAAAACTTTACGAGTTGCAAAGAGGTCTTAACCTTAAGCACAATTAAAGTACTTTTAATTGTTTGAATTCGGAATGTTGCTTGAAAGAAGTAGGAATATTAAGTAGGAACCATACTGTGAATGTGGTCACCCGGACCAAACCATATCCCACATAGTGAACGAGTGCCCTCTGCACCGGTTCCCAGGTGGTATAGCCGAACTGCATTGTGTGACGGATGCAGCGGAGACTTGGTTAGGGGAGCTTAAGCTGGATATTTGATCCAAGCAGGATATTTGTGTGCCATACGCAATAATAATAATTAAGTAGGAAGTGGGTTATTGAGCCGCCAAAGGCCCCTGACATGGCTCATGTAACGACTACTTACTTACATCAGTAAGTAGTAACCGGGACCAACGGCTTAACGTGCCTTCCGAAGCACGGATCATCTTACTTTTTAGACAATCCTGTGATCATGTCCTAACCAAACTAGGGATCACAAAAAGATTTTTGTGATATGTCCCCACCGGGATTCGAACCCGGGACCTCCGGATCGTGAGACCAACGCTCAACCACTGGGCCACGGATTAAATCCAAGTACGGACATTTTACGTGACCGCTTTACAATACAATACAATACAAATACACTTTATTGCACCAAAATAAAAAAAAATCGCTTTCTGTTAGCCAGGGCCCTAAGTTAATCAGTCAACTTCAAGAGCAATTCCTGCTTCATGCGACAGACAAAACCTTCCTTTTGTGACACCAAAATTCCCGGGAAGCCCTTTACATATTAAATGGGTTTCTCTAATTAGCTGCGATGCTTTTCTTTGTTACCGCAGTAGAGCATGAGCTGGCGACAAAAATGCTAGCGATAAAAAAAATATTCAGAATCATTTATCCAACGTAATTATCATGGATAAACTTGTTGAAGGTCAATGTAACGTTTTTGAATTTTTTTTGACGTGACTTATTGTAGGTCTGCTGCAGATGGCATTAACTACTTGGCCGGATTTTTGAATTAACGTCATTTCGCAAGGTGTTAGGCCATGCGCGCACTACGAGGTTTTCGCCGCGCGGCAGAAAGCAGCAGCGGCATAATGTCGCACTGTAATACTGCGCAATACAATTTATAACTGTTTGGTACAGAATTACAGTGCGACATTATGCCGCTGCTGTTTTCTGCCGCGCGGCGAGAAACTTGTTGTGCGCGCCTGGCCTTATGGCTGAGGAGAAGAAATGACAAGAAACTGCAACAGCAACACATCTTTTAAATCAATGAGGGTACATTACAAGTTAATAATTAGAGGAACACATTCAATACCAGACATTTATATCATTTAGGTAATCATTGATCTTATAATAAGCGTTTTTACATATTATCAATTTTGTGTTGAAGTCAGCAGGGCTAACAGGCGCAAGGCGATAAAAAATTACACGGTCATTCAATGGATTCTGACGATATAATTAAGTCGTTTTGTCGATTGATGCTAATATATGAACCCCAATAGTCAAGGCGTTCTGTTAAAATACGAACAAAATCACGTGCCAAGCATGTCAAGGAAAAACCAATTAGTTTGGTTTTCGATTTCGACAAAATTAAAGAGAAAAAATATATAAAAATATACATGAATTTTGCGACGGAAAATTCCACTTGTTATCAATTCGGAATCATGGCATGTATCGGCCCTCAAAGTTTTCATTACGATGTCACTAACACCCTGTATATTAGGTAGGCTTTTGTGCTAATTGATGAAGGGAGGAAGGGGAAGACCAAGAAGAGTTTACATGGAACAGATTAAAGAAATGGTTAACGTCGTGTCTTATAGGGAAGTCAAGTTGGCCTTTGATAGACTGGAACGGAAAATGCTACACCGACAAGAGCGTGGCGCTTAAATTGATGATGATGCAAATTGATGGTACTGTTGATTAAGGTGTTGTGGTATAAACATTCTGTTAACATTGTGTGTTGCTAACTAAAAATGTTAATAAGTAAGTTACATTTCTTTATGGCGATCAAGAGGGTTGAAATGGCCACATCGAAGGAATTCATCTAAGAAAGCAATTTTCTCATCCGCCGAAAAAGAAAAGGACGAAAGATTGACAATTGTTAATTTTAAAATGAATCAAACCCGGGCGAATAAAATAGGCATCTCGCTTATATGCAACCCGTTTGGCGTGTGCTGTCAACTTAATTGTATCGGGTTATTGGCCAGTATAACGGCCTCCGTGGTCCAGTGGTTGAGCGTTGGGCTCACGATCCGGAGGTCCCGGGTTCGAATCCCGGTGGGGACATATCACAAAAATCACTTTGTGATCCCTAGTTTGGTTAGGACATTACAGGCTGATCACCTGATTGTCCAAAAAGTAAGATGATCCGTGCTTCGGAAGGCACGTTAAGCCGTTGGTCCCGGTTACTAATAATAATAATAATAAAACACTTATTGCACACAAATTCACAAAACATTTACAGGATAAACTTATTCTACTACTACTTACTGATGTAAGTAAGTAGTCGTTACATGAGCCATGTCAGGGGCCTCTGGCGGCTCAATAGTAACCCTGACACCAGGGTTGATGAGGTTGGTACTCCACCTCACATCCCACACGATAGAAGAAGAAGGCCAGTATAAAATTTTGGAAGTGCTTTTTAAATTTCTGCCTAAATTTGACGATTATTACACAATTTTTACTTTTTACGCTAGTCGATTACCCTTTTTCGGCAGATAAGAAAATGACAGGTACTGGCCACATCGTAGCAATTCATCTAAGAAAGCAATATTGCAATTTTTTGTCATTTGCGCATATAAAAGTAAGTGCGCAATGCAAAAAAATTACAAATAGCAATATTGCTTTCTCAGATGAATTGCTTCGATATGGCCATTTTAATCCCTCAGTACTCTCATATTAACTAATGTACATTCATATAAACTGTCGCTGTGTGATATAAGTTGGCTATGTGCATTCCAGATTGATAATACCAAGATAGTTAAGTTTTTAAATAGTTCTCATGTATGTATCATAAATTTCCGTATGGCTTCATGGCTGGCGAAATATTCATATTAAATCATACTTTTAAGTACTGTAATTTCTTTAATGTATAATAAAGGCTTTTAAATCAAAATCAGACGGTGTGTACTGGTTTTAGGAATAAAAGTTCATTTTAACACAAAATACCTGTTCCCGAGTTTAGATCGGGTTAAATACTTCTAAAAGTTTGCGTAATGCGCACGTTATTTCGAGAATTGATTGAACATTTTAGGAGTTTGATTGTTTCTTGTTTGTTCGCTTAGTAATTAAGTACATGGAATATTCCACTACCAACAAGTTACGTAACATAAAATAATCGCCTTTGAAACAAAACTTATTAGTTAACGAATATTCACATTTAGGCTAGTAACCATCATCATCATTAATTTAAGAGCCACGCTCTTGTCGGTGTAGCATTTTCATGCTACTTTTTTAGGGCAAAATAGGGCAGTGGTTTCCCTCTTGCCTTCCGCCCCGCAGTACTCTGACGCGAGTGGGATGGCGCCTAGAGTAGTCCTCCGCCTCTGAATAGTACTGACAGTTACTGCTGCCCTCTGTCAGGTTCCAGGTTACAGTCCCTGTGACTCGCCTCTTCTAGTCCCAAGCTCTCAGTCTACAATTTAAAAGTAGGTACTTTAGACAAAATAATTTGTGAGAGGACAGTCTAAATGAATTAGTTTTTTGAGAGACCGTGGTTTTAATACTCTTGAGAGGGCATGAGAGTGGTCTAGGTGTAGGCGGGGATGAGCGAACTTTGTTGAGCATGGCCAGTGTACGTGGACGATGTCAATCGGCAGGTATGTTGTACCACGAGTCACCAACCACGGAATAGAAGAAAGATGTTGGAAGGGCCAAGTGTATGTAAGTATGAGCAAAGTGTTCATACTTCAACTTTACACTCCACTCGTCCGCAAACTTTACGAAGCACGGAGCTCCGCGACAGTACCTATACACGGTGTTAGTGACATCGTAACGAAAACTTTGAGGGGTGGTTCAGGCCATGATTCTGAGTTGATATCAAGTAGAAATTTCCGTCGCAAAAGTATGGATTGGAAAATAATTAAAAAGAAAAGAAAAATTTTCATGAATTTTTTGACACGAAATTCCACTTGATATCAACTCAGAATCATGGTCTGAACCATCCCCCTCAGTATTCGTTACGGTGTCACTAACACCCATACCTACTTATATGGCTACCGTATGTACTTGTACGGGGTGTAAGTGTCATCGTAACGAATACTGAGAGGGGTGATTCATCTGATTATTCTGAGTTAATATCAAGTGGAATTTTCCATCGCAAAAGTATAGAATTGAAAATAATTTAAAAAAAAAACAAAAAAAAATCATGAATTTTGCGACGGAAAATTCCACTTGATTTTAACTCAGATTCATGGTCTGAATCAACCCCCTCAGTATTCGTTACGATGTCACTAACACCCAGTATAGGTCGTCTTGTGCATTATTACCTCATCATCATCAATTTAAGAGCCACGCTCTTGTCGGTGCAGCATTTTCCATGCTACTTTTTTAGGGGAAAATAGAGCAGTGGTTTGCTCTTGTATGGCATTTTTACCTGCCGGACAAAAAACAAATATCGACTACCATACAATCCCTCCTTAGTACAGGAAAGCTAAAACCTTAGTATAGTTTTGTATGCAGTATCTTATGAGAAGTAATGATAATATCACAGCAAGAAGCAGTAATTAGAGTTATCGTAGTTATCTGTTTGCAGGAGTAGTAGTAAAACAGAGTGGGGTTGAACCGGCGACAGCGGTTCTCATACAAAATGCGCGTTAGGTTAGGTTAGGGCTTTTATAACCTCTGTCCTTTATTCGATGGAGTGAACTTTTTTGAGCACGGCGAGTGTACGCGGATGATGTCACCAGGCAGCTAAGTTGTACAGTCATGAGCAATATAATGTACCCACTTTAGTACTCTGTCGCACTAATATATTTGACATTTAGTGGGACTTACAGTTCAGTTTGTCAAAAAAGTTAATGTGACATGGTACCAAAGTGTATACATATTAATGCTCGTGACCGCACCACGCAACTACTTCTATGACAGAACACTCCGCAAACGAGTATCGTATCCGATAATCCGTACAGAGTTGTGAGAGTAGTGATTTACGCGTAGTCGCGTCTGATCGGGAGCATGAGTGGGCGTGTGCGGGCGTGAACGGGCGTGAGCGGGCGTGCGCGGGCGTGAGCGGGCGTGAGCAGTTTGTATTAAAGAGTTAAGGTTGAGCATTCCTTATTCTATGCAGTGAGTGATTGACTTTACCACTTACATCTGCTTAGTAAATCTTTTTCGTAACTCTACCTTCATTAATATAATATACTTAACATAAAAATACTTTATTGCACAAAAAGGAAAAAACAAAATACAAAAGAAAGAGAAATAGAATGGGTGCAATAGGCGGTCTTATTGCTAAGTAGCAATCTTTTTCAGAGATTATCTTATTATTTTTTTCTTTCTTTTCTTCATTCATTCTCTACATGTCCGAATCTAAGCACACCCTTCTCAATTTTCGTCGTTATAATACCTTCGTTTATATCGCGAGAAATTACGTCACGTGGTGATATTGATTAAACCATTAGCCGATCTCGGGTCATTGTACATAATAATGGCTTAGGTATAGGCTGTTTACTTGTCAAACATATCAAGATAACGGATCGAAGGTCTCTATTGTGCTTTGTTATTATGAAGATAAGGCTAATTAATGTAAGATATACGTGAGAGGATTGGGGAATGGATACTTGAACTGGTTTTGTTGAAATTGGATAAACTTTTGAAGTGTGTAAAAGCTTAAAAAATGAATGAATGAATGAATTGAATTGAATTGATAATAATTATGACATAAACAGCCTATATACGTCCCACAGCTGGGCACAGTACTCCCCTCAATCAACCGGAGGGGGTATGGAGCATACTCCACCACGCTGTTTTTACATCTAATAGCCGGGACCAACGGCTTAACGTGCCCTCCGAAGCACGGAATAATCTTACTTTTTTAGACAATTAGGAATCAGGAATCGAACCCGGAACTACAGATCGTTAGCCTAACGCTCTAACCACTAGACCACGTAGGCTGTTCATATGATTGTATAAACTTTTTAAGTACTTATATAAAAATCACAATAGATAGGTACTAATAGAATTATGTTGCTACCTTTATTTTTATTTTGATCAGAATAATAATGGGTGGAAGATGTAATTGTGCCTGGGTGTAACAAAAGTCATATTTTCTAATAAAATAATAATAATATGCTTTATTGCACAGAACTAAATTTCAACAGTCAGACATAACACATGACTACAGTACAATTTGGGCGGCCTTATTGCTCTAGAGCAATTTTTTCCAGGCAACCACCAAAAGGAATCAAACATTTACAGACAACTTGCTACCCAACTTTATACCCAAAAACAAAGATCTTCTTCTATCGTGTGGGTTGTGAGGTGGAGTACCAGCCTCATCAACCCTCGTGTCAGGGTTACTATTGAGCAGCCAAAGGGCCCTGACATGGTTCATGTAACGACTACTTACATACATCAGTAAGTAACAGGGACCAACGGCTTAACGTGCCTTCCAAAGCACGGATAATCTTACTTTATTTTTTTTATTTTTATTTATTTGGGTTAACAACAGCTCATTTACAATACTTTACAATAATATTATGTTATAAGCTAGTGAAGCTAATTACAGTTAACCACGTATTAATTAAAGTAGTAGGGGTAGACGAGTTCACGTGTATATCAGTGGTACGCGTGTGTGTGTGATGTGTGTGTGTGTGTGTTATGTGTTTTGTGTTATGTGTTGTGTGTTGTGTGCTTAACAAAAACAAAGATAAAAGATGCATAATATATTTCTGTTATAACGAAGGAAAATCTTTACAGCGCAGCGCCATCTACATATATTGTTATTGACGGACGTATCCTGGAAAATCCCTCATTGAACAGAGAGTTATGTCTCTCTCTCTACTTAAGAGCTGCGCTCCTGTCGGTGGAGTAATCGCCATTCCTCTCTTCTTCCCGCCAAAACCTACACCTCCCGATACGACACGACCTGCACCTTCTCTTTTATTTGTTTCATAAATGTTATCCTAGGTCTACCCCTTCCTCTCTTCCCTTCAATTTTTCCCTCTATAATGTTTGTTATAAATGAATCGTGTCGTATCAGGTGGCCAATCATATTTCCTCTCCGGTTCTCTATAGTCTTCAATATGGTTCTCTTTTCTCCAACTTTTTCATTTGACACCATTTCAGTCCAGCTTATACCCTCCATCCTTCGCCAACACCACATCTCAAACGCTTCCAATCTCTCTCTGTCTCTCTGTGTCATAGTCCACGTTTGACTTCCATAGAGTGCAATGCTCCAAATATATGATTTAATAAACCGTTTTCTTATTAAGGCTACAAAATATGCAAATCCTTTCCCCAACGAGTGAGTGAGATGAAAGAATAATTAGGAACTGTGCAGCATACTTCGTGACAGAAATACGAACGCCTTGTGTTTACTTGTATTTTGAAGAAAAAAATAAGGATTTTAATGTTTCTATTACATAAAGTAAACAGCCTTGTTAGTTAGTGACAGCGAAACGAATTCTGAGGAGGAAGATTCAGACCAAGATTCTGAGTTAATATCGAGTGTAATTTTCCGTAAAATTTAATGGTGACTACAGGAATTAGCACGGATATTTTTTTATTTAAGTATATTTATTTGTCCCGGTGGGGACATATCACAAAAATCACTTTACCTGATTGTCCGAAAGTAAGAAGATCCGTGCTTCTGACGGCGCGTTAAGCCGTTGGTTACTACTTACCTATCATTTTCTTATCCACCGAAAAGGAAAGGGACGGGCAATTTTTTTTAAATACCTCCCAAAATTTTATATTGGCTAATAAACCGACAGAATGAAGTCATTACAAACGAGTTGCATATGAGCAAGATGCCACGACCTCCGTGGTCCAGTGGTTAAGCGTTGGGCTCACGATCCGGAGGTCCCAGGTTCGATTCCCGGTGGGGACAATAATATCACAAAAATTACATTGTGATCCCTAGTTTGGTTAGGACATTACAGGCTGATCGCCTGATTGTCCGAAAGTAAGATGATCCGTGCTTCGGAAGGCGCGTTAAGCCGTTGGTTACTACTTACTGATGTAAGTGTGTAGTTGTTACATGAGTCATGTCAGGGGCCATTGGCGGCTCAGTAATAACCTTGACACCAGGGTTGATGAGGTTGGTATTCCACCTCACAACGCACATGATATGAAGAGCACTGATATTTTACTATAGTTTGTGACAGTCAGTCATTCAAACACTCTGTTCCTTTTAAAAAATTCGTTGATCAAACCCCCTATTCCACCTATCCCACTTGGCCATCCCACCTGGGTGGTAAGAGTGGAAAAAATAATCCACTTTTCCCTCCCAGGTGGGATAGGTGGAAGAGGAGGAATTGTAAATGTTCTTTTATCCCACCTGGGAGATTATTACGGCCGCTCTTCCCACCCAGGTGGGATAAAAGGAACATTTCAACTTCACTCTTCCTACCCCATGGCCCCAGCCGTTAGCGAATTAATATAATCATCATTATCATCAACGTTCAAATAATCAAAATAATAAAACTAGCATTTAATTCGTCATAAATACATATTTACATATTTACGTGCCCCAGCAGTGGGGACGTTAATGGGCTGATGATGATGATGATGATGAAATACATATTTAATATAGGAACAGGAATTATCGATGCATCATTTCTAAAAAAAGGGGCTATTTTATATTTTTTTTGGAAGTGATATTGGTAACCATATATATCCAAACTAAGACCACTGGACCAACGAGGCAGTTAGTATTCTTATTTATTTTGATTATTTGAATGTTAATGATAGCTATTGGCTGGGGCCCTGGGGTAGGAAGAGTGGAGTTGAAATGTTCCTTTTATCCCACCTGGGTGGGAAGAGCGGCCGTAATAATCTCCCAGGTGGGATAAAAGATCATTTACAATTCCTCCTCTTCCACCTATCCCACCTGGGAGGGAAAAGTGGATTATTTTTTCCACTCTTACCACCCAGGTGGGATAGGTGGAATAGGGGGATCAAACTCTAAAAAGCATGTGTATGGTCGCGAGCATTAATATGTATACACTTTGGTACCATGTCACATTACTTTTTTGCCAAATTGAAGTGTAAGTCTCATTACATGACAAATATGTGAATGCGACAGAGTCCTAAAGTGGGTAAGTACATTCATTCTCATGACTCTTTACTTCTTAAAGAATCTATCTGGGAATAATTTAGAACATTTTAGTCCCGTTTAAAATTCATTTTGCGTCAGTCAAAGTAATCTCAATTATAATGGACCTGAAAGTTAACAAAGTATTTGATGGTGAACAAAAATTTATAATTGGTGGGTGAATTAAAAGTTGGTTGTTTTAGAGACAGGAATTATATTTCAGTAAGTATATTATTTTAAAAGGTTGCTAATGAAGAAGTGCTTGTAAGAATAATGAGAGGGAGACAAATGATGATGAATGATGATCAATTAACAGCCTCCGTGGTCTAGTGGTTAGAGCGTTAGGCTCACGATCTGGAGGTCCGGGTTCGATTCCCGATGGGACATTGTCGAAATCACTTTATGAGACTGTCCTTTTTTTGGTAAGGACTTTTCAGGTTTGAATCACCTGATTTTCCGAAAAAGTAAGATGATTCCGTGCTTCGGAGGGCACGTTAAGCCGTTGGTGGATTAGCCGTAAAAACGCCTCCACCAAGCCGCAGTGGAGCAGCGTGGTGGAGTATGCATACCCCTCCGGTTGATTGAGGGGAGGCCTGTGCCCAGCAGTGGGACGTATATAGGCTGTTTGACTTCCCGAGAAATGCATTTTCGGAGAAATGTAACCTAACCTGTATTGGGCTGGTTTTCCTTCGCGGGTTGGAAGGTCAGACAGGCAGTCGCTTCTGTAAAAAACCGGACCTGTCAAATCGTCAGGTTAGGTAAGCGGACTCTGTGAAAAACGGGATATTGCTGGGAAGATGATGATCAATGATAGACTTCCCAGGCCACTTTCCTCAAAAACAATGTACATGGCGCTGTACAGATTTTAAAAAATCAAATCAATTTTTGATTAAAACACACTTATTTATTAGTTATACCTATATTAATAACTTTCTTTTTTGTTCTAACCTTAATTGATGTCCGATTGATTGCGATGTCCGTGGCCTCACTCGGCAGGGCCCGCAGGATACCAGCGTCGCGGCTCATGCCGCGACTTATGCTGAGCGAGGTCCTTTTATTCCGGACTCCACCGCAGATGATTGGGCCCTCAGTGCGTTGCATTTAGAATACTTAGTTTTATCTTCTTCTTTGCGAGTCGATGGCGATCGAATTATTATTGTTTTTATGATTTTGGTTTGTTTTTCTTTTTGTTTTGGTATATTTTTTTTGTCTATGTACTTATTGATTTCCGTGTGGTTTCTGTCTGTGTTAAAAGTACCTGTCTGTCTGTGTCTGTGGTGTCCGGAAGTAATAAATATTTCTTTCTTTCTTTCTTTCTTTCTTTCTTTCTTTCTTTCTTTCTTTCTTTCTTTCTTTCTTTCTTTCTTTCTTTCTTTCTTTCTTTCTTTCTTTCTTTCTTTCTTTCTTTCTTTCTTTCTTTCTTTCTTTCTTTCTTTCTTTCTTTATTTCTTTCTTTCTTTCTTTCTTGTTTGCGATAATATTTGTCTATGTACACTATTTCTATTAAAGTAATTTGATATTAGTCATTTTCTTATCGATTGACAACTGTTAATTTTAAAATGAATGAATAACCCGGGTGAATAAAATAGGCACCTCGCTCATATGCAACCCGTTTGTAACGACTTAATTTTGTCGGGTTGGTAGTGGGCTCTATTTTCCGCATTTAGACACATGGATGGCCCATTATGCGTGTAGTAAGTCTTGGCTATGCTTGCCAATCTAGCTCCTTCCAGAAGCTCAGAACCCTCCTGGGGCGTTCGCAGGCTTCTGTCGGGTTATTGGCCAATATGAAATTTTGGGAGGGGTGTTTCTGCCTAAAATTGACGTGTGTTCCATAAATTTTATGCCTGTCGATTGCCCGTCCCTTTCCTTTTAGGCGGATAAGAAAATGACAGGTATAACTTAAAATAAAATTCCATGGTGTTTACTGGAATCAGTACCATTGAAATATTTACTCGACTGCGGCGAAGAAAAAGGAGCGTATTCTTATTTTAAATCACTTGTAAATACAGACCTATTCACGAAACACAATACAAAACTTTTTGCCTTCACTTGTCTTGACTTTTTTATTCATAAAATAAATTCACTTACTTTTATTTTCTTAATAAAAAATACAGCTAAGAGTTTGATACGCTCGGAAAGGGTTCCGTCTCAAAAACTGTGCAACTTTGTGAAGTAAAAGTTTACGCGCAAATCTTTTCTTGATAAACCATGTTTATTATTGATAAAACATATTATTTTAATAAGAAAATTAAGAAACAATATTACTGTTATTTTTATTATTATTTTGTCAAGTCAAGTGTCACTGGTCCTGTGCGTTTCTGGTTTGCGTCTCAAATGGGGCTCGCCATAAGTAGTCTGTACGTACCAGGTACCAGGGGTTATGGTGCATACTCCACCACGCTGCTCCACCGCGGGTTAGTGTAGGTGTTTCCACGGCTAATAGCCGGGACCTACAGTTTAACGTGCTCTCCGAAGCACGGAATCATCTTATTTTTACGGACAATCAGGCGATTCGAGTCTGCAAAGTATATAAAACAGTGCTGCAAAGTGTTAAAACATGTTAGGAGGCTCGGATGGTTAGTTAACAAACGTTTACAGTTCACAGAGAAAAACTAAAAAAAAGGTTTTTTTTTTCAATTTGACGTACGGATCCCTAAAAAAGTTTTTTCAGAGTTGTCACCTTCACCTCTCGGTCCATTTATCAATCAATTTGAAAATAACCGAAACACAAACGCTCCGAGAAAGCACGACTTAGTCAACGTAAATTGGTTTCATTACCAACGAATCTCGAACCGTTTTCGATTGTAACTCGATAATACTTTCTTTTTGCAAAGGTTGAGAGAATTCTCTGAAAGTGATTAATAACTTGGCAAAACACAGAACTAATCTCCTCTGTATTACTTGGATTGTCTTCACTACCCCGAGTTATTAATGTCTTCAGATTAGTTACTTTGGTAATATTTTTTGTATTACTCTTTTTCGATCTTTTAAGGGGCAATGTATACGTTTTTACAATAAGATTCCCATTGACATTCAGAATTTGCCTTTCAACTGTTTTAAGACAGTAGTTAAACAAAAACTTTACAAAAAAGGTTATTATAAAGTTAGTGATTATTTAGAAGATATGAATGCATGGGATTAACTGTCTGAGAACTGATATTAGGCAGCTAAATTACTCAATTGTATACCAATATTTTATGTTTTATGTTTATTTTTATTTTTTTAAAGAACGTCTAGGGCCCTGTGCCGAGGTTTTTCTTGCAGCTTCTTTTCCCCGGCTATACAGGTTGTGAGAAGCTGCAGTAGTTTTAGGCGGATGAGACGTTCGTTATGTAAAATTGACGATTCAAAGTGTAACTATGTTACCTACTGAATAAAGATATTTTTGAATTTGAATTTGAATTTGAATTTGATTATATAAAGTATATATGGTATCATGTCATTGACATCGTAACGAAAACTTTGAGAGATGATTTTGACCATGATTCTGAGTTGATATCAAGTCGAAGTTACGTCGCTAAAGTATGAAACTAAAAAATAAATAAAGACACAAAATATTTCATGAATTTTGCAAAAGAAAATTCCGCTTGATATCAACTCAGAATCGTGGTCTGAATCATCCCCATCAGTATTCGTTAGGACGTCACTAACACCCTGTATTATTCCCCGTTATGATTAACAATACTATATTGTAAGATTTTACATAACTATTAATAAAAAAAATATTTTGGATTTTTTTTTTTATTTGTATATTTTTTTAATTTATTTATTTATATTTCTTTTTATTTATTTATTTAATTGCTATTTAGCAATAAGGCCGCCTATTGTACTTATGTTTTTATTCGTATGTTTATGTCATTTGTATATGTCGTTGTGCAATAAAGTATTATTGACTGATTCATTTATGTTACTTACTTTTAAATTATTCTACACGGTGTTAGTGACGCCGCACTGAATGATTCAGCTCATGATTCTGAGTTAATATCAAGTAGAAATTTCCGGTCGGTGCGCGAAGAGTGTCCCTTCCATGCGTAGTCATTATCATCTCTAGCGTCATTCCGTTAACACAGGGTCCGCTTACCTAACCTGAAGATTTGACAGGTCCGGTTTTTTACAGAAGCGGCTGCCTGTCTGACCTTCCAACCCGCGAAGGGAAAACCAGCTCAATACACGTTGGGTCACATACTTCGGGAATGCGGATGCCCTCACGAGCAAATGTTAATAATTTTATCATCCAAACAATTTGAGAAATCATTGGTTTAGACCTGTGCTGTATTCGAACTAGCGACCTCAAAATGGGTTCTATGGTAGGGGCCAGTGTGCACAGCGTCAGAAGTAATAGACATTTGGATTGGCAACGAAACCCTGACTTGTATTTTATTTTCAAAAAGCCTTTTTTTATTTGCCATAAAAGAATACATTTTTGCGCGTAGAAGACTGAACAATACATCAAATAATAAAATCAAATTGAAATCAAGCCTGCGTCTAATATGCAGGGTGTTAGTGACATCGTAACGAATACTGAGAGGGATGATTCAGACCATGATTCTGAGTTGATATCATGTGGAATTTTCCGTCACAAATAATAAAAAACACTAAAATTCTGATGAATATTCCGACAGGGAATTCCACTGGATATTATCGAGCTCCTCCGTGCTTCGGAAGGCACGTTAAGCCGTTGGTCCCGGCTGCATTAGCAGTCGTTAATAACCATCAATCCGCACTGGGCCCGCGTGATGGTTTAAGGCCCGATCTCCCTATCCATTCATAGGGAAGGCCCGTGCCCCAGCAGTGGGGACGTTAATGGGCTGATGATGATGATGTATTATAGGTATTTATTAATATAGTATGTACGTATAGTATAGAGTATTTATTATATTGTTAACTTTAGTTTTACTTTTAGGTATTTATTTTTGTTGCACTATCCCGCATCCAAGTTTGCAAATGTTTATTTCCTTTTGGTGGTTGCCTGGAAGAAATTGCTCTAGAGCAATAAGGCCGGCCAAATTGTACTGTATTCATGTGTTATGTCTGATTGTTTAAATGTAGTTCTGTGCAATAAAGTTTATTTGATTTGATTTGATATTTCGAGAGAAAAGAGAGCCTTCAGCGTTCCCCATTTGTCCGGCCAAGTAGTTAACGCTATTTACAGCAAAACTACAAAAAGTCACGTCAAAAAGAAGCATGTAAGTACTTTATCCACAGGTTCGTCGACTTTCATGTTAGCGTGATAAGATGTAGCGTGCGGTAAGTAAGTATTTAAAATTTACTGTTTGCTTTTACGAAAACGAAAACCACATTCAGACTTTAACATATGCTTTGTTTGAGTAAACCTTTTAAGGAATTTATGTAAGTAGAAACTAGGTTGTTGACCCCTATAATACATTACAACTCTCGCTAATCACTAATCCTGACGACCCGATTATTCTAGCCATAGAGGCAGCCAATCAGCTTGCGACACCAAACATTACAGGAACCCGATACCAACACCGCCGGCGTGGTCGAAGATTTCCCTCAATCACGGCTTATCGCTATCGACCCACTAGGGTGAGATAATTCAGCGCTCCCCATTTTGCCGGCCAAGTAGTTAATGCCATCTGCGGCAAATCTACAATAAGTCACGTCAAAAAAAAAAGCTTATTGGTACAGCCATTGTGGTTACTAGCTAAGCCTTGGCGCCACGATCAGAGATCCCAAGTTCGATTCCTGTTTGGGACGTAATCACCAAAAGTGTCATCTATGTCTTTTATGTAAAACTTTTAATCGCCAAGATTGAAGTAGCTATCGTCTGGTTCAGCCGCCTTCTCTACATCATCAACACCAGCCCATTAACGTTCCCACTGCTGGGGCACGGGCCTTATGGATAGGGAGATCGGGCCTTAAACCACCACGCGGGCCCAGTGCGGATTGATGGTTATTAACGACTGCTAATGCAGCCGGGACCAACGATTTAACGTGCCTTCCGAAGCACGGAGGAGCTCGAGATGAAATCATTTTTTTTATGGTCACCCATCCTAAGACCGGCCTTTGCGAAAGTTGCTTAACTTCAACAATCGCAGCCCGAGCGCGTTTACCGCTGCGCCACCGAGCTCCTCAAATGGGCTGATGATGATGAATTCTATAATAATGTGATCCAAATATTAAGCGACAATTATTTTTATATATGCTTCCGCCGTTACATTGAATCTTTGAATATTTTTTTACTTGAGTAATGAGTAAATAGTCAAAAAAACAAATTCAAAAATATTAATTTTCAAAATTGGCTTACAAAGTTAGCGCTTTTTGAAAGTCAAAAATTAAATTACATAATATGTAACTAGCTGTAAAACTACTACCACATCGGAATCTGTAACGCTCAGGGAAAGACGTGGCCAGAAAACCTCCCAGCACAGGGCCCTAGTCCTACTGTTTCATGTTTTCCTTTTTTTTAAATGTAATTAACACGTTGAATCTCTATAAAGCCATCTATATTATTTTTGCGGAACGTGACCAGCGGGCTTAGCATCGTAAGCGCGTGACTCTTTCTCGCCGCGACAGAGATCGTATACATACGAGACATGTCTCTTTCTGTGCAGTAGTGTGAGAGAGTGACGGGTGACGCTATGTCGAAGCGAGAAAGAGTCGCGCGCTTACGGTGCTAAGCCCGCTGGAAAGTCCATCCTTGATTGAAAATATTATATTGCTTCCGACAAAACTGACAAAACAACAGATTTGACTTAAAATTTTAATATAAGACGCAAAGATTAGCTCTGCAGAATAATTAAATTTTGAACTCTGTCAAAATATTAAATGTTACAAAGGTTATTAAATGAGAAGGACCTAACTTTGTGTTGGTAATTAAAGATTAATTAAATAAACTGTCGGCTTGACCTTGGCTTTATTATTTATATATTATTTATTTATTTATTTTTTTGGCTTTGCGATAATTCCTTTTTAATAATGGGTTATTACACAAATCCCCATTAGAAATTCCCATCAAAGTGATGAAAATACTCATCATTATCATCATCACCAGCCCACTAACGTCCCCACTGCTGGGGCACGGGCCTTCGCTATGGATGGATAGGGAGATCGGGCCTTAAACCATCACGCGGGCCCAGTTGGTGATTATTACCGACTGCCAATGCAGCCGGGACCAACGGCTAACGTGCGGAAAACGTGATGAAAATACTATTTTTGTCTAAAAACATAAGAAAAAGTAAAAAACATTAATGATCCTCAAACTGTGTATTACTACTATTTTGTATTAAATTTCGGGGAAAAGTGAACAAAAAGTTCACTACTCCCCATTGTTAAAGATAATGGGGAGTAGTGAACTTTTGTCCACTAGAAAAAAAAAATAAAAAAGTAAAAAAAATCATAAATTATTATTTACTGCTTTTATATATGTATATTCATAAATCTATTTTCCTTTTTTTTTAAAAGGAAAAATTGTTAATGGTTCTGTTTTTATAATGAAGTGTGTTGTAGTGCTCATATTCTGAAGCTCTTGAGTTGCTTATTATTAGGTATTTTGAGTGTACTATTTATATAAGTAGATATATATATTAGGTTATGTATATAGGATAGATATATATTATATTTGTAAGTATGTTATATATTTATTTGCATGTATTTATTAGTAGATGGACCTATAGTTTGTACCCGAAATCTTTCATTTTTTTACATTTTTCCTCACCTCATGGTTGTCTGGAAGAAATCGCTTTAAGCGATAAGGCCGCCATTTGCCATGTTCTTAGTTAAGAGACTTTTTGTAATTATTTCTTTTTATTTTGGTGCAATAAAGTGTATTTGTATTGTAAAGAAAAGAAAAGTGAACAGAAAGTTCACTAATTCCCATTGATGGGGATTTCTAATGGGGATTTGTGGAATAATCCATCACGACATCGCGGCACAAGTTGCAACAAGCGTGCCTTAGCAGGCTAAATGGAAGTGTCATCATCGTCAATTTAAGAGCCACGCTCTTGTCGGTGCGGCATTTTCCATGCTACTTTCTTAGGGAAAAATAGGGCAGTGGTTTCCCTCTTGCCTTCCGCCCCGCAATACTCTGTCTGACGCAAGTGGGATGGCGCCCAGAGTAGTCTATTTCAAAGCCATACTAGGACTCCTGTCCTCCGCCTCTGAATAGTACTGACAGTTACTGCTGTCCTCTGTCAGGTTCCAGGTTACAGTCCCTGTGACTTGCCCCTTCCGTCCTGCATTGCCGTACCGATGGCTCAAATGGAAGTGTGACATACTAAAATTGCAAGCGAGCGTTTAATCAGGTTACTAGGGGAAAATTAGCTTAGCGAAGCGTGAAGTCATATTCGATTATTGATTTTGTACTGCTTGACAATCTTCTTATCGTGTGGGTTTTGAGGTGAATTACCAACCCCATCAACCCTGGTGTCAGGGTTATTATTGAGCCGCCAAAGGCCCCTGACATGGCTCATGTAACGGCTACATACTTACTTCAGTAAGCAGTAACCGGGATCAACGGATTAACGTGCCTTCCGAAGCACGGATCGTCTTACTTTCAGACAATCAGGTGATTAGCCTGTAATTTCCTAACCAAACGAGGGATCACAAAGTGATTTTTGTGATATGTCTCCACCGGGATTCGAACCCGGGACTTCCAGATCTCGAGCCCAACGCTCTACGACTGGGCCACGGAGGCCGTTCACTTGAATTTGTTTTCAATGTTGTATTTATATGTGTAATAAAGCGTTTTCGTATTGTAACTAAGAACAACCAACTGTCATGCAACTGTCATTTTTTAATTCTCCCTTCTCTCTCACTCACTCGCCACTCTCTCTTTCACACACGTTAACGTTCCGTTTCATTCAGCCTACCATCCCTACATTTATGACTCAATTTCAATGTAATCAAATGTAATGGCCGGGAAGCAACAACATTGACTTGATAACCCATTAAATTATAATATGGACATTAAAGTCTGGCTTAGAAGAAACAAGGATGGCAACAGTTTCGCGCAAAGGATAATAACTGTATTTTATTATCTGAGTACTATACAGGGTGTTAGTGACATCGTAACGAATACTGAGGGGGATGATTCAGTTCATGTTTCTGAGTTAATATCAAGTGGAATTGATATTGACGCCGCGGACACGAAAATATAATCTTCGTAGTATGTGTATGTGCGTGCGATTATTCAACAAATTACCTTTTGACATTCAGAAACTGTCGACGAATGATTTTCAGAAAGAATTGTATAAATGGATTTTGGCAAAAAACATTTACAAAATTAAAGATTTTATTGAATTTTGATAACTTTTGACATGAATGTACTTAATATAACCATCATTTTTGACGTATTATGTACCTAACTATTAGAGTATTTTTTTATTTATTTTTTTATTGTTTGTTTTCATTGTATTTTGACTATTGTAATTTTATTCTTTGACTTGTTAGTACACTAACAAATTTGCATGCCTATGTTATGGCCAAATATGTTGTTCTTAAATATTATTTATTGTTACCACCTTAAATACCATATTTATGCAATAAATGATTGATTGATTGATTGATAAAGAAAAATGTAATAATAAGTGCGACATTTTGTATCACGTTTTTCTATGACGTCACAGGTTCCTTTTTACAAATCCCATAGTACCTACTTACTTAATTTCGTGTTCTGACGTTTAATAAAAAAGTGTTTCAGTACTTTAGTACCCTACTGTACTTTTCCGTTTCGTTTTGAATTCATTCTGTATTTCATGTGCGTTTAATAAAAAGCATTTCTTGTGTTATGTTGGTATTTCTGTGTGACGAGCATACAAAGTCGAATATTACAAAAGTTATACAATTACTGTGACGTCAGTGAACCTGTCGGTTGACACAAGTTGCGTCTCAATTGTTGCTTTGACAAAGCAACTGGCAGAAAGAGATAGATAGGGGTGGTCCTCAAAAAAGTAACTCGATTTTTATTTTTAAACACATATTTTCAAAAAGTTATGAGAATATTATTATTATTATCGGATTGACAAACGATTATTCCATACTCTTTATTGGTATAAAAATACGGTTTAGGGAACACGTTAAATTTAGAAAAGCCACTAAATAGGTTGATAAGCAAATGGGGTATCGTCCAGGTAATCTTCTTCTATCTTGTGTGTTGTGAGGTGGTACCAACCTCATCAACCCTGGTGTCAGGGTTACTATGGAGCCGCCAAAGGACCCTGACCGGACAAATGAGGAGCGCTGAAGGTATATTTGAAAAAAAAAAATATCGACCGAAATAATGTTTTGTTTTGTTATAGAATGTACAGACATTTCGTATCGGATTCATTATAAACTTCCAGCGTATCTCATTTCAACTTTCTCTGAAGCCTTTGACAAACCTATTCTGTATCCAGATAAGGCACAGACATGTATGTATGTAGCGCATCTACCATGAATATCACATACAGCGCCATCTAGCGCACATTTTAGGAACCATCAGTTCGTTTAGGATGGAAATTTCTGGATAACACGTCTCAAACTTTAGGCACAGACTGAGAACAACCTTCTAAAAATTTTACACAAACACACACACATAAATAGCCTATATACGTCCCACTGCTGAGCACAGGCCTCCTCTCAATCAACCGGAGATGGTATGGAGCATACACCACCACGCTGCTCCACTGCGGGTTGGTAAAAATTTTACATTGGCCAATAACCCGACAAAATTTTGGCAGCACACGTCAAACGGGTTGCATATGAGCGTTTACGTAAACTTAAAGTTAACAATTTTATTGTCAATCGTCTGTCCCTTTCCTTTTCGGCGGATACTCAAATGTCAAGTATAAGCAAATAAATTATCTTTATCTTTATCTTTTATCTTTAACTTATAATAAAATTAGGTGTCTGCAAGAATAGGGCCTGTAGATCTAAGGTACCTAAGTCTTGATATAATTTGCTATGACCATACCTTAGGTGTGCGTATGATAACAAACCTTTCTGATTTTTGCTTGACTTTTATATAATGTGTTTTTGAATCATCCCCCTAGCATTATCTCGTGTTTCACAGGGTCAGCTTACGGAAAATTTGACAGGTCCGGATTAGAAGCGACTGCCTATCTGGCCTTTCAACCCGGGAAGGGAAAACCAGGCCAACACAGGTTAGGTCACATACCTCCGAAAATACTTTTCTCGGGAATGTGGGTTTCCTCATAATGTTTTCCTTCACCGCTGAGAACGTGATAATCATTTATGATTCAAACATGAATTCGGAAACAAATTCGATATACATTGGATTAATCCTGTGCTGGATTCGAACCTGCAATTTCAAAGTGAGAGGCAAGCGTTCTACCAACTGGGGTACCACGGCTCATTTTATGTGTTTTTGAATATGTTAGCATAAATAAGTAAAAACAACCTGTGACTACATGGCTCTGCCTTCCCCAGTAAGGATTAAAGGCGTGAAGATATGTATGTTCGTACGTCTAAACAAAATCTCGTCTGAATTTACGCGCTATTTTCTTAAGAGCAGTGGACAATACGACATCATAACTTTTCCATTAGCTGTATTTAATTACATCATCAGCCCATTAATGTCCCCACTGCTGGGGCACGGCCTTCCCTATGCATGGATAGAGATCGGGCCTTAAACCATCACGCGGGCCCAGTGCGGATTGATGGTTATTAACGACTGCTAATACAGCCGGGATCAACGGCTTAACGTGCCTTCCGAAGCACGGAGGAGCTCGAGATGAAAAATTTTTTTTTGTGGTCACCCATCCTGTGACCGGCCTTTGCGAAAGTTACTTAACTTCAACAAGCGCAGACCGCGCGCGTTTACCGCTACGACACCGAGCTCCTCAATTTAATTACATACATTCATACATGTATACTTAAACTCACGCCTATTTCCCACCGGGGTAACAGATATGAATTCAATTTGCTTCGATCGTGACACACTTCTCTTGCTTCCTCCACATTCATCAATCGTTTTATACACGCACGCCGGTTCAGAGTAGATCGTACTAAACCTTCATCTCTAATTCGGTCAATGTACGTCCTTCTAGGTATTCCTCTGCCAACCCTACCACTAACCTTCGCTTTATATACTGCTTTAGTAATTATAGCTCTATAAATCTTTTATGAGATACACTGTCAATAAACTTAAGATGTGTTTTAGTACACAGCGATTTCGGAAACTTCTGGCGGTCCACACGGCCTGGGTGCTTAAAATGGCCACATCGGTCAATTCATGTAAGAAAGCAATACTGCTATTTGACATTTGTTTGCATTGCGCACTTACTTTTATATGCGCAAATGTCAAATTGCAATAATTGTTTTCTTAGATGAATTGCTTCTAATGGCCATTTTAACCCCCCTGTTCATCTAAATAACGCCAGGTGGTCTAAACAGGCTACATTGGCATTTGTATCTAAAGAGGCCAAGTGGTCCAAAATAGCTGTTTCAATTTAATAATAATAATAATTTGGCCTTTCTAGACCATCTGATCCAGACATCCGTGGTCCATTTATATACCTACCTCATTTATGACAATTCACTTCACTTCACTTCACGTCACTTCACTTCACGTCACTTCAGTGGTAGATCGAGGGCTCATGATCGAGGAGTCATAGGTTCGAATCCCTTTTTTTCATTTAACACACAAATCACTTTGTGATCCACGTGTCTTGACAATTAGACCATGTATGGTTAGGTTCTCGCAATACGTATTAAAACTTTTTTCATAAAGTTCAGCGAATAGGAAAAGGGTGCGAACACAACAAAAGTTACAACAAAAATAATAGGAAAGTTTCCAACTTCTCACAGTTTTTCCAGCTGAGGAAAAGTAGCTGCAAGAAAAACCTCTTTTCAAACCTAAACGTAATGTTTATTTTTCATAATAATACAAAAAATATTAGTACAATAAAAAAAATCCTACAAAACCAATTCCTCGGGTTGTCTGTGGATTTCGCTTAAAGTTATTATGTTTCAAAATACTTACAGTTAACTTATAGCTGATAGATCTTTTGCATAAGATGTTTAAATAAAGATTTACTGAATTTATTTATATCTTCTTCTATCGTGTGGGTTATGAAGTGGAGTACCAACCTCATCATCTCTGGTGTCAGGGTTACTATTGAGCCGCCAAAAGCCCTTGACATGGCTCATGTAACGACTACAATTTACTTACATCAATAAGTAGTAACCGAGACCAACGGCTTAACGTGCCTTCCGAAGCACGGATCATGTTACTTTCGGACAATCGGCTGATCAGCTTGTAATAACCTAAATAAACTAGGGATCACAAAATTTACAAAGTGTTTTGTCCCCACCGGGATTCGAACCCAGGACCTCCGGATCGAGAGCACAACGCTCGACCACAAATGGGGAGCGCTGAAGGCTCTCACCCGGTACAACGTTTAAGACAACAGCCTGAGGGTGCCCAGTTGGGCGCGAACCTCGGCTCAGGGCGTCGTCTGAGACGAAAAAATGATTGAAAGAATTAATCGACTCTAGTAGGTCGATAGCGATAAGCGCTGAATGAGGGAAATCGTCGACCACGCCGGCGGGGTCGGTATCGGGGTTCTGAAGAATTTGGTGTCGCGAGCTGATTGGCTGCCTCTATAGCTAGAGTAATCAGGTCGTCGGGATCG
Source organism: Pectinophora gossypiella (assembly GCF_024362695.1). Taxonomy (NCBI): domain Eukaryota; kingdom Metazoa; phylum Arthropoda; class Insecta; order Lepidoptera; family Gelechiidae; genus Pectinophora; species Pectinophora gossypiella. The sequence goes on from NC_065431.1 coordinate 4,153,380, forward strand.
TATATTACGTCCATCGGACGGCGATACTTTTCAGTACCGTCCCTAAGCGGGATGTATTTGGAAGCCGCAACTACCAGGGGATTTGGGTGGTGCGGAGTAGAATCGTATGTCGACCGGCAGCATAACTAGGTGTTATAACGTATCTGAAACGAGGTGAGGGGAATAATGGGCAAAATGTGTATACCTTCAGCTGGTCACGCATGAAACGTCCAACGGCCATTTATCATACCCAAGTGTTCTAAATGATTAATGTATAGCCGCTCGATAGCTCGGCCAACCCACTGTTTGGAGTCCCACGGGAGAATAGGGTAGTTTCCTAGGTCAAAGTTATTTTTTTTAACTGCCTATATACGTCTCACGCTGCTCCAATGCGGATTGGTGGAGGTGTTTATACGGCTAATAACCGGGACCAACGGCTTAACGTGCCCGCCGAAGCACGGAATCATCTTACTTTTTCGGACAATCAGGTGATTCAAGCCTGTTTAAATTCAAGAACTGTTTACAGTTCGAGACAAAGAGAGTGTGCGGTCTATCTATCTCACTCGCACGTCCGCTGTGTATTCAAGTCTATTGCAGTATAATCTTTCGTTGTTTCCGTTTCTCCCTTCGGGTCGTTATTCCTGTGAAGTTTATTTAATGTAGAAACGTTTAAGTGTGAAAATAACTTAGGTTCTACCACAGTCTTCTAGAGAATTCTGTTAGATTATTATTGTATGAATAAAAATAAAGGTTTAAAAACCCGACTATTATGAGTAATCATAGAGTAATCAGAGTGATCAAATAGTACTACTCTCTACTGATTACTCTATTAATTATAGAGTAATCATAGAGTAATCATAAAGTAATTATAGAGTAATTATAGAGGAAGCAAGAGAAGTGTGTCAGGATCGAAGCAAATGAAATTCTATAGTCTCTGCTTACCCCGGTGGGAAATAGGCGTGAGTTTATGTATGTATGTATGTTATAGAGTAATCATGGAGTAATCAAAGAGTAACGGCCTCCGTGGTCCAGTGGTTGAGCGTTCTGCTCACGATCCGGAGGTCCCGGGTTCAAATTCGGAGGTCAAGCTTTAAACCACTGAATTTGACTCTATAAGTAAGAATTCATATTTGGACCATACATAATTGATATCACGTGGTTTTCAGGATTTGTGCTCGATTAAGAGCAATAAAATTCGACCTTTATTACATGGTACTTAAACATAGCTGGCTATGGGTGTATGTGTATACAGGCCGTTAGTGACATCGTAACGAATACTGAGAGGGGTGATTCAGACCACGATTCTGAGTTGATATCAAGTGGAATTTAGTCAATTGAATGATTAAAGTATACTGAAGTATTCATGAATTTTCGAACTTGATATCAACTCAAAATCATGGTCTGAGTCATCCCCTTCAGTATTCGTTATAAAAAAAATACCATGTCACTAACACCGATACGTACTTGTATGGCTACCTGTATATTCTTGTACGGAGTGTAAGTGACTTCGTAATGATTACTGAGGGGGATGACTCAGCTCATTATTCTGATTTAGTATCAAGTGAAATTTTCCATCGCAAAAGAACTGTTAATAATTTATAAAATATATATTTATCTATCATAGAGGAGCTCGGTGGCGCAGCGGTAAATGCGCTCGATCTGCGACTGTTGAAGTTAAGCAACTTTCGCAAAGGCCCGTCATAGGATGGGTGACCACAAAAAAAAAAGTTTTCATCTCGAGCTCCTCTGTGTTTCGGAAGGCACGTTAAGCCGTTGGTCCCGGTTGCATTAGCAGTCGTTAATAACCATCAATCCGCACTGGGCCCACGTGATAGTTTAAGACCCGATCTCCCTATCCATCCATAGGGAAGGCCCGTGCCCCAGCAGTGGGGACGTTAATGGGCTGATGATGAATCATCGCCCTCAGTATTCGTTACGACCTCTGCCTTCCCCTTTCGGGTTACAGGCGTGACGCTATGTAAGTATGCTATGAGGTAAATTCCCTCTGAACGAAACACATTTGAATTCCGCTCACGATATGACAAGTCGGTACGTCGGTTAAAATCAGCATAACAGATGTAATTTGCATACAGACTGATGTTCGCAAGTGGAAGCAGGAGTATAATGGATTTTCATAAAACATATCGTAGTTGCCAATTTAAATTCAATTTTACAGAAATAAAAAAAACTTTAGTTTTTTTTTATGTGTTTTAAAAAATATTAAAAGATAATTGATATTTACGTACATTAGGGTTTGTACTGAATGTTTTAGGAGCAAAATTCTATGCGATCCTAACAAAAAAGAAGTTTGGTGAGAGTGACACATGAGAGTTTTTAAATTGGCAACGACGATAGACACCTTTATCAGGGTTGGCTGAACCACAGCACACTAGAAGACAGATGGTAAAAAGGCGGTGTTATTTGAATTCTTAAAAAAACATATACCATCTTTATTTAGTAACAAGCTAACAACCTGTAAGAAAAACCTCGGCACAGGACCCTAGTCGTTCTATAAAAAAGAAAAACAAAATATTGTTACACAATTTAGTAATTTGGCTGCCTAATAAACAACCTCGTTTTACACAGACACTACACTTCACCCCGGACACTTCACACAATCAACCTCGTTTTACACAGACACTACACTTCGCCCCGGACACTTCACACAAACAACCTCGTTTTACACAGACACTACACTTCGCCCCGGACACTTCACACAATCAACCTCGTTTTTACCTATCTAAATAAATAAATAAATAAACACTACGCTTCACCCCGGACACTTCACACAATCAACCTCGTTTTTACCTATCTAAATAAATAAATAAATAAACACTACACTTCACCCCGGACACTTCACACAAACAACCTCGTTTTACACAGACACTACACTTCACCCCGGACACTTCACACAAACAACCTTGTTTTACACAGACACTACACATTGACATTATCAACACGCGCAACTAACTGTGTGGTCACAACCGCAGGAGGTATGGGTCATACTCCACTGCGCTGCTCCACCACCCTGGAAATGTTTTTTACGACTAATAGCCGAGACCAATGTCTTCACGAATCACGAAATCATCTTAATTTTTCGGACAAGCAAGTTATCCGAGCCTGCGATGTTGTAGCCGAACAAAGGACGATCTCACGAAGTGATTTCGACATTGTAGGGACATCGCGAGATCGGGAATAAAACCCGTACCTCCAGACCGTGAGCCTATATTTTATAGACATACCTAAGTTATCCAAGTTATTCTACCGTGTTCTAAGTTAATTATGGTTGGTGTTATCATAACATACGGTAATTAATTCCGTTCTTGGACGTCTAGTTTAGTTGTTTTTACCCGACTGTGGAGAAGCGTGTTTGACCGTTTTGTATGTAATGTTCGCTCCTAACTTCTAAAACACTTCTATCGTGTGGGTGGATTACCAACGCCATCAACTCTGGTGTCAGGGTTACTATTGAACCGCCAAAGGCTCCTGACATGGCTCATGTAACGACTACTAACTTGCTTCAGTAAGTCGTAACCACGGGACTAACGGCTTAACGTGCCTTCCGAAGTGCTGCTCATCTTTTGGACAATCAGGTGATCGGATTGTAATGTCCTAAACAAACTAGGGATTCATCATCATCATCAAAGAGCCACGCTCTTGTCGGTGCAGCATTTTCCATTCCAGTCTATCAAACGCCAATTCCTTGACTTTCCTATAAGACATGACGTTAACCTTTTCTTTAATCTGTTCCTTGTAAGCTCTTCTTGGTCTTCCCCTTCCTCTCTCTGAAACTAGGGATTAAAAAGTGAGTGTCCCTATCATCCTCATGTGTAGGAAGCAGGAGAAGTGTGTCTGGATGGAAGCAAATGGAATTCCATAGTTTTTGCATCCAGTCATCCTCGCTTGGAACGAGCATGTCAGTGCCTCCACAGTCTCTTTTCCGTGCTCCATGGTGAAGATAGTGTTGTTTAGGAATAGTTCAAATAAGATGTGAAGTGACGAAAGTGTTGTTCTAATGAGATTTTTAATGAGATAACAGCTGCTGCAGTTATTTATACTCTAATTTGTCATAATATATAAAAATATTGAATAAATTATTTGTTTATTTATTTTTGTCAATTAAACAAAAACCCGTTATAAAAAAGACGACAATAATTTTGGACGCCTACCCACTTTGCTCTTCTTTATAAGACGCGACGTTCGCCTTCTCTTTAACAAAATCAAATCAAATATATTTTATTGCACGGAAGTTGAATAAAGAAGGTGGAATACTAACCTCATCAATCCTGATGTCAGGGTTATCACTGAGCCGCCAAAGACCCCTGACATAGCTCATGTAATGACTACATACTTACATCGGAATTAAATTTCAACAATCAGACTGACATAACCCATGAATATATTTTTATTTTTTTAAAGAACGTCTAGGGCCCTGTGCCGAGGTTTTTCTTGCAGCTTCTTTTCCCCGGCTATACAGGTTGTGAGAAGCTGCAGTAGTTTTAGGCGGATGAGACGTTCGTTATGTAAAAATTGACGATTCAAAGTGTAACTATGTTACCTACTGAATAAAGATATTTTTGAATTTGAACAGTATAATTTCGGCGACCTTATTGCTCTAGAGCAATTTGTTTTTTTTTAATATGTTCCATGTAAGCTTATGTTATCAAGTAGACTATTTTTTTTTCGTTACGGTTTCACTAACACTCTGTATAGCAGTAATAAAACAACGCACGCCGAGTAGAGTCAACATTGACAGTAAAGCTAAATTACCCCCTAATGTCTCTACAAACATGAAACACTATTGTGTATATGTATGTATGTGTGTGTTTACTTGCTTTTAGTGATAAAAACATATATTATATGTTATACCATAGCACAGAATAAAGAATAATACTACGTATAGATGAATTGTAGCGTGGACAGCGACTCCCCGCACGGCGACTGCTTGACATCACATCTGACATTTACATATACAGTTCAAAACACAATTTTAATCACGCTACATACAATATACCTATAATTATTTTGTTTCTTAAAAGGTAAGTAACTAAGAAAATAATAAGAGGAAAATTAATTGTAAGTATTTGTCTATTTAAACCAAATCATAAATAAAAAGAATAGGTCTAACACTACTACTTATATAAAAACAACGAACTGAAAAGTATAAAAAAAACAGCAAAACAGTTTTTACCATAACTACAATAACGTCAAAACTCGCTCGACGTAAAGCGAAAATAAGGCCACTCGCCGTAAAGAGACTCGCCGCGCGGGTCGCCGTTCGGAAAGTCGCTGTCAACGCTACAATTCGGCCAGTCATAGGAAGGGTGACCCCAAAAAAAAAGTTTTCATCTCGAGCTCCTCCGTGTTTCGGAAGGCACATTAAGCCGTTGGTCCCGGCTGCATTAGCAGTCGTTAATAACCAACAATCCGCACTGGGCCCACGTGATGGTTTAACCCGATCTCCTATCTATCCATAGGGAAGGCCTTTCGCAAAGGCCGGTCATAGGATGGGTGACCACAAAAAAAATATACTGTGAGATCAAAAATTCGAATCAGACGAAAGAATATCGGCGTCCAATTTCAAAATTCGAATTTATAGACTAAATGATAAAAAATTAAAACAACGGCCCGCGCGCAGCCTTCACGATTCAAGTCTAAACTATGTTCGAGAGTCGAGGTAAATCTAGCTCAGACGCTGGTGGGTGGTGAGTTGCTGTTCTATACGTAGTCATCATCAGTCCATTAACGTCCCCACTGCTGGAGCACGGGCCTTCCCTATGGATGGATAGGGAGATCGGGCCTTAAACCATCACGCGGGCCCAGTACGGATTTGTTGGTTATTAACGACTGCTAATGCAGACGGGACCAACGGCTTAACGTGCGTTCCGAAGCACGGAATAATCTTTCTTTATCGGACAACCAGGTGAACCGAACAAAGGACAGACTAACAAAGCGATTTCCGATAGTGTCTCTGGAATCGAACCCGGACTTCCAGATCGTGAGGTCAATGATCTAACCACTAGACAATGGAAGCTGTCATTAGATTACGGATTAGAGCGTTTACAGACTAACGACTGTTCGACTGGTCTGAAAGCGTACTTACGTTCAATGTATTTTTAGCTTTATCATTCGTCCGACTTTGCCCAAACACCTTTGGGACGAGACCCTACCATCCATCATAGCACACATTCATCGCTGATGTCGAAACTAATTTGCACCGTTTGCAATTCGCAATAAGACACAAATCACTTTAGCAAAAATATTGCAGCTTCGCCAGTTTGGCATGGCTGCCACGATATACCTAACAACTTACAGCACAATATATCATAATAAAATTATTAACGTATTTTTACCGCTAGGGAAAAGGTTGTGTAGGATTTCGTGTATCCTTATTATAATACACATAAATAAATATGCATATGTACGTAATTTCACGCCTAAGTATTCCTTGTTGGGCTCGGCGTCCGAAGGACCTAATATACGATCCCGACGACCCGATTACTCTAGCCATAGAGGCGGCCAATCAGCTCGCGACACCAAACACTTCAGAACCCCGATACCGACCACGCCGGTGTGGTCGACGATTTCCCTCATTCAGCGCTTATCGCTATCGATCCACTAGGGTCAATTAATTCTTTCAAATATTTTTCTCTCAGACGACGCCCTGAGCCGAGGTTCGCGCCCAACTGGGCACCCTCAGGCCTGTTGTCTTAAATTTGGTACCGGGTGAGAGCTCTCAGCGCTCCCCATTTGTCCTGCCAAGTAGTTAATGCCATCTGCGGCAAATCTACAATAAGTCACGTCAAAAAAAATGTTGGGTTAAATTAAATGAAACCAACAAATTTATTTATAATAACATAAAATATAATTTATTCTTATACTTAACTTAAGATAATATTATATTGTAGCCTAAGGTCCGACTTAGCTAGTTTTTATATTATTATTATGAATTATTATGTTCTATGGCTATTATGTTCCACAAAAAAAAAAAGATTTCATCTCGAGCTCCTCCGTGCTTCGGAAGGCACGTTAAGCCGTTGGTCTCGGCTGCATTAGCAGTCGTTAATAACCACCAATCCGCACTGGGCCCGCGTGGTGGTTTAAGGCCCGATCTCCCTATCCATCCATAGGGAAGGCCCGTGCCCCAGCGGTGGGGACGTTAATGGGCTGATGATGATGATGTTCTATGGCTAGCTTCTACCAGCGAGCTGGTTTTCCCTTCGCAGGTCGGAAGGTTAGAAAGGCTGCCGCTGCTTTAAACAAACCAAACCTGTTAAATTTTCAGGTTAGATAGGTTAAATGACCGAGTGGAAAATATGATAACGCTAGGGAGCTGATGATTTCTAATTGGTAACAGAGTACGTAATTAGTATCGATGCGGTTCAAAATTGGGAATATCTCACAGATATTCAGTCAAACAAAGTTAGTTTTGGTCCATGAGTTCTGCTCAAGCGTTAAAAGTGTTAGTGACATCGTAACGAAAATTTGGAGGGTTGGTTCAGAGAATTATTGTGGAATTTTCCGTCGCAAAAGTGTGGAACTGAAATTAATTTATGGGTCTGAATCATCCCCCTCAGTATTCGTTACGATGTCACTGTCACAAAGTCAGACAGCCAGTCTCTTCTATAAAAAACCAGACCGGTTGAATCTTCAGAAGATGCTATGGTAGCTGGTAGAAGTCGGATCGAGTTGATATCGAGACCGGTAAAGTGTTCTCTTAGAGAATCTCTCATGGGGATTCCTACATCCAATGCATCGACTAGATTGCTTGAAAATCTCCAAGGGACGGAGGAAAAAACGTAAGGCGGAAACTTTGTGTTTCAATAGCATTTATGCCCGGCTATACAGGTTGTGAGAAGCTGCAGTAGTTTTAGGCGGATGAGACGTTCGTTATGTAAAAATTGACGATTCAAAGTGTAACTATGTTACCTACGGAATAAAGATATTTTTGAATTTGAATTTGATGAACCATCATAATATCAGCTTCACCTGTCATGTCTTAGGAATTGGTATTAATAACTCATTGGTGCAAGATATCATAATTACTCCTTGATACAAAAAGACCCTGGAGACAGGAGCCGTGGTAGCCCAGTTGGTTTCATTTTCAGGACGCTTGCCTCTCATTTTGAGGTACAATTGCAATAAAACACTTTTGATTTTGATTTTGAGGTCGCAGGTTCGAATCAAGCACAGGTCTAAACCAATGATTGTCGAATTTGTTTTCGGATTCATGTTTAGATACATACATACATACATAAACTCACGCCCGTAATCCCTAATGGGGTGGGCAGAGCCACAAGAAATCAAAGACAACTTGCAGCCACTGTTGATACGATGTCGTAAGCTGGATATGATAAACCTTATAACATAAGGGATCAGCCTATCGCCCATAACATTGGTCCATCATGTTAGAGGACACAATCCCTCTGTCGGTTTTTACGACATGCCCGGGAAGACAAGCAGCTGAACGTGTTCTATGTTTTTTATTTGCTCCCAGAACAGCATAGAAGCACGTTTAGATCATAAATGATTATCACGTGCTCAGCGGTGAAAGAAACATTGTGAGGAAACCCACATTTCCGAGAAATGCATTTTTGGAGGTATGTGACGATTACGATTATATACGGTTGGAAGGTTAGACAGGCAGTCGCTTCTGTAAAAAATCGGTCCTGTCAAATCATCAGGTAAGCGGACCCTGTGAGAAACGGGATAATGCAAGGAAGATGAAACTTTTTTTTCTTTATTTAATTTATTCTTTATTTTTGGCTATTGCCTTTTGACTCCAAAAGTTGACTGAGACCATGGTCTCATACACATGGGTTTTGAGTCCTTTAAGCCAATGGGCGTTATTTTTGCATCGCTCGCTTTCAAGTCACGTTCGAAAATAACCAAACTCACTAACTTTTGCCAGCGGCTTTTGTGAAAAACGGGACGATGCTAGGAGATGATGATGATGATGATGATGCAAGTCAGTCGATTACATAAGATTACTAAATCTCTTAAGGGGCAATGTATACGTTTTTACAATAAGATTCCCATTGACATTCAGAATTTGCCTTTCAACTGTTTTAAGACAGTAGTTAAACAAAAACTTTACAAAAAAGGTTATTATAAAGTAAGTGATTATTTACAAGATATGAATGCATGGGATTAACTGTCTGAGAACTGATATTAGGCAGCTAAATTACTCAATTGTATACCAATATTTTATGTTTATTTTTATTTTTTTAAAGAACGTCTAGGGTCCTGTGCCGAGGTTTTTCTTGCAGCTTCTTTTCCCCGGCTATACAGGCTGTGAGAAGCTGCAGTAGTTTTAGGCGGATGAGACGTTCGTTATGTAAAAATTGACGATTCAAAGTGTAACTATGTTACTACTTAATTTGATGATGATGATGATGTAATGTATTGTGTGTACCTCTTATAACTCGGACCACAGCAAGCAGTTATCTCCGCAGCGTCAGTATTGTCACGTCTGTTCTGTATACACAAAGACAATATCATGTTTCAATTATTACTTATTCAGCTTCAATTCATCTGTGAATTGCGATGTTCTATTGTGTTTGACAGAAATATAGCAGCAACTTTGTATTGTTAACACAAATACAATAGGTCACTATGGTCCTTTGGTACACCCGCTTGCTTCTCAATTGGGAAGCGCCGGTTCAAATCCGGCTCCAGAAATCAGAAATCAGAAACATTTATTCAACGTAATTATTATGGACAAACTTGTTAAACGTCAATGTAACATTTTTGAATTTACGTCATTTCGCAAGGTGTTATGGCTGAGGAGAAGAAATGACACGTAACTGCAACAGCATCACGTGGTCCAGTGGTTGAGCGTTGGGCCCACGATCCGGAGGTCCCACGTTCGAATCCCGGTGGGGACATATCACAAAAATCACTTTGTGATCCCTAGTTTGGTTAGGACATTACAGGCTGATAACCTGAGTGTCCAAAAAGTAAGCTGATCCTGATGTACGTACGTAGTCGTTAAATGAGTCATGTCAGGGGCCTTTGGCGGCTCAATAGTAACCCTGACACCAGGATTGATGAGGTTGGTAATCCACTTCACAACCCAGACGATAGAAGAAGAAGAATGACTAAGAACTAAGATCACGAGAAATCGGGTCCATTTATCATACTGGACTCAGCTGTTGACGCGTCAGACGTCAGCCAACACGTCAGCTAAACGAGCTTCCTCACTACACGACGCCATTTTGTGCTCCATCGAAACGACTCCCCAGACATTTCACACAAATACAGGCTGTTAGTGACATCGTAACGAATACTCAGAGGGATGATTCAGACCATGATCCTGAGTTGATATCAAGTGGAATTTTCCGTCACAGTATAGAACGGAAAATAATTAAAAAAAAAACACTAACATTTTTATGAATCTCCCGACAGAAAATTGCACTTGATATCTACTCAGAATCATGTTCTGAATCATCCCCCTCAGTATTCGTTACGGTGTTACTAACACCGATACCTACTTGTATGGCTACTGTATATACTTGTACGGGGTGTAAGTGACATCGTAACGAATAGTGAGTGGGATGATTCAGCTGATTATTCTGAGTTGATATCAATGGAACTGTCCAAAAGTAAGAATTGAATATAATTTAAAAAAAAAACTAAAAAAATCACGAATTTTGCGACGAAAAATTCCACTTGATATTAACTCAGAAGCATGGTCTGAATCATCCCTCTGAGTATACGTTTGAGTATAAGTACGGTTTTAAGTGCAACCAGTTAACTTATTACTTTGCAAGAAACTGATCGGAATTTTGCAGCTTATCGTACCTAAGCATCTATTTTCGCTTCGTGCCAAGAAGCCGCTTCGTCTAAAGTTTATGCTGACTTTTGAGTTAATTCAAAGCAGACTCCTTCTCCGAACCCCAAACGAAAGTTTAGATTACAAAATTGCAAAATAATCTTTATTTTTTCAGGTAATAACAACAATTGCGTCTTCAGCTGAGCGCCTTTTAATAATTAAAAAAAAACACAGGTAATATTAGTAGTAGTTGGCTATTGGCCGAGCCCAACCATTTAACGTGCCTTCTGAACCACGGAATCATCTTACTTTTTTGGACAACCAGGTGATTCAAGCCTGTAATGTTTTTACCAAACAAAGGACAGTCCGAGAAAGTGATTTCGACAATGTCCTCATCGGGAATCGATCCCGGACCTGCAGTTCGCGAGGCTAACGCACTAACCACTACACCACGGAGTGTTTACATAATAATAATAAAAATAAGTTTATTTCTCACTCACGATTACAGTAAAACTTAACATGGTACTACTCACAGTGAACATGTTTATATTGTGAGAGAGACTGGTGTCCATGTCGCAGTCGGATTGTATAATGCAATTAGAAAAAAATATTATAGTCACCCTACAATTTAATTAGTAGTACAATGCGGCTGAACGTGGACCGCTTTATTGGAGAACGTATCGCAATGACAATACGGCTAATCGTTGAACCGCCGCATTACAAAACAGCTAGCCGTAATGTAATACAGCGGATTATACAATCCGACTGCGACATATATATTAGACGGAATGCCTGTGTTACGGATCACCAGGCTCTCTTCCTCCCTATTTTCATAGTACATGGCAAGGCATTGTTATAGAAATAGACTCTTTAAAATTACAGCTATAGGTGTGTGTGTGTGTGTTGTGATTTAAAACATGTATCTAATATTAGCATTTTTTTCCAAGAATCGTATCATTATCACTAATTTAAGAGCCACGCTATTAACAACATAACATAACATAACAAATACTTTATGGCACAAACTGGAAAAAACAAAATACAAAACAAAAGAGAAATAAAATGAGTACAATAGGATATTGTCTACTTTTTAAGGATAAAATAACATTGATTTACCACTACCGTAGATAAAGCGCTTTATACAAAAATGCGGCGAAAACTTGGCGCTTGTTTAGCTATACATTCGTACACGGCGGTATTATACATTCAATAAAATCGTGTCAAATTAAGTAAGTACTAATTACGGATATTAGCGCGTGGTGCTTCGTAATGCGGTCGGGTTATACTGCGACTCGGATTGACCGGTACTATTTTAGTGTATTTTAAACTAAAATAATAATTATGGTGGGATTTACAGCGAAAATAAAAATGTTTATACTATGATAACATGCACAATATCATTACTTATTAGAATTATGATGTTCCATCCTTTTTTTGCTTTGAGCTTCTATTTTGGGAATTTTTACCACGCACTTCCCGTGTTGCCAGTTCGGTGCCTAATCGCGCACTGAGGTAAAGTACTGTCAACGTCGCTATATTAACAGTAACTTGGCGTCCCACTTATTGAGCGCTGATGTTCAATCTATGGTAGTACTTAGTTATAAAGTTACTTAGTGATTATTTAGATGATATGAATGCATGGGATTAACTTATCTGAGAACTGATATTAGGCAGCTAAAATACTCAATTGTATAAAAATATTTTATGTTTTTTTTAAAGAATGTCTAGGGCCACGTCGAGGTTTTTCTTGCAACTTCTTTTCCACGGGTATACAGGTTGTGAGAAGCTGCAGTAGTTTTAGGTGGATGAGACGTTCGTTATGAAAAAATTGACGATTCAAAGTGTAACTATGTTACCTACTGGATAAGGATATTTTTGAATTTGAAATTTGAGTGAATCTATGGATGGCACCCCGAGTATCAAGAACAGTAGTAAGAGTCGTTCAATCGATATTAAATCGTATCATGAGGAGGTCGGAAGGTTCCCGTGCCAGACCCTCGTCGTGTCTGTCAGCCATACTATGATCTGGTATTGTTTGGACAGTGTTTTAAACCTTTCGGGAGATACAATGTGTATTGTTAATTATAGAAAACGGCCTCTGTGGTCCAGTGGTTGAGCGTTGGGCTCACGGTCTGGAAGTCCCGGGTTCGAATCCCGGTGGGGACATATCACAAATATATAAATATGGGGGGGCATGCCATGGGCCTTTGGCGGCTCAATTAACCCTGACACCAGGGTTGATGAGGTTGAATTCACCTCACAACCCACACGATAGAACAAAAATCTTTGTTTTACACAGTCACTACACATTGACTTTATCATAATTATTATTTTGATTGAAGACTAAAGTACGACTGAGGGGGGTGAGGTAAACCTAGCTCAGCCGCTGGTGGGGAGCGGAGAGTTGCCGTTCTATACGTAGTATTATTCTTTATCCTATGGCCAGATTAATGGGGGGTATTAAGTGCTTCCACCTCTTATAAGAAATTTGGTAGATAAGTAATCATTTAATTTAAATTTCTACCTCAAATTCACATTAACAAAATTAGTATTTAAGTTAAGTGCTGACTGGAATAGTGTGATAGGCACAATAAACCCTTTGGGGTCTGAATTATAAATTCATTCTGGACCCTTTTAAGGACCCTTGTCAGGAAAGAGGTCAACCAAAATTCGGCAGTTTAAGTAGACCTACTTAAAAACCTGATTTGACTACTTGACAGTTGTAACCATAAAATATGAAGTATGTATATATGGTAGTTTATCATTTAATGATAATTATCCAATTGATATTCTTTATTAATATATCAAAATCAAATCAAATCAAATATACTTTATTGCACAGAACTAAAATTTCAACAATCAGACATACTCGTAACACATGAATACAGTACAATTTGGGCGGCCTTATTGCTCTAGAGCAATTTCTTCCAGGAAACCAACAAAAGGAAATAAACATTTACAACTTGGATGCTGGATGGTGCAACAAAAAAATAAAATAAAATAAAAATAAATACCTAAAAGTAAAACTAAAGTTAATATAATAAATACTCTATACTATACGTACATCACATAATTATATTAATAAATAGTCAATATAATTAATCTATATATCTACTAAAAATAAAACTAAACATAATCATAATATATATGTTAGGCGCTGGAGTTTTGTATAATTATTAATAGAAATTGGTTTTATTTTTACTAAATAAATAGGCAGTGGCAGAAACAGGAAAGGATTCAAAGGACTCACCTCGTGGTTACGACAAAATCCAAATTGGGGAGGCCTCCCGTGGAACAAAGGTGGAAGTCCTATTCCACTAACACCACACACCTTGGCCTTGCACTCTAATACCTCTGACTAGCTCTGTGGAGCTCGGTGGCGCAGCGGTTAACGCGCTCGGTCTGTGATTGTTGAAGTTAAGCAACTTTCGCATGGCCGGTCATAGGATGGGTTACCACAAAAAAGAAAGTTTTCATCTCGAACTCCTCCGTGCTTCGGAAGGCACGTTAAGCCGTTGGTCCCGGCTGCATTAGCAGTCGTTAATAACCATCAATCCGCACTGGGCTCGCGTGGTTTAAGGCCCGATCTCCCTATCTATCCCGGAAGGCCTGTGCCCCAGCAGTGGGGACGTTAATGGGCTGGTGATGATGATGCACTCAAATACACTGATTTTCTACTCAAGTTAAAGGCCAAAATTTTGTTCCGCAGTTTCTGGCTACACAATGTGTCCACAAGACAAATGACTTCATAAAACTTAGTGGATATTCTGCGCACAGTGTTCCGCGACGAAATTGCAGTCATAATTTTGTTAGTTTGTATTTCTCTGTTAGAATTTGTGAGGAGTTTTGGTTTTGTGTGAAATATTCGGGTGTTGATGACTACGTACTGATTACTCAAATGGACGATTTAGCTTGTGATTCTAGAGAAGTAATTACATGGTCAGCAATTATAAAATTTGGCGAGCCACCCAAAAGCAGCATTTAAATAATTTGGTCAGCATACAAAGATTTTGTTTGCAATAAAAAAAATCAGGCAGCAATTCTTGTTCCGCAACTAATTTTGATAATGGTCAAAAATTAAATCATACATAGGCAGCCAACAATAACATGAGTCTGCATAATAAACATTCAGTCCGCAAAATAACTACTTGAGCGGCAAGATTTCATGATTGAGCGGCAGAAAAACATGTCTATAAGCAGTATATTTGATTGGTATGCATATTTAAAACATGGTGAGCAAAATAACTACTTGGATTGCGTTTTTGTTGAAAAAGCGGCAATGTACGTTGTATAAGAAGTTGCATTGTATAAGAAGTTACAATTATATTTTATAATAATAAAAAAATCTTTTATTAATTTACACTTCTATAAATAATAAATACCCAAAAAAAACACATCCACTCAGAGAGTAAATAAATTAAATAATCTTTGTAAGGAATGCGCCCATTTTGCGCATGACAAGTAAAGTATTTTTGCTACTCTTATATGCAGCACAAAATGCATTTTTTTGCTTACACTCTGAGTGCTTACCAAAATTTTATTAAACATGAGCAGCTGATTGCAGCTTATATAATTAATATGCTGTACAAAAATAATTACAGCCATCCAGAATGACATAAATTGCTGATTGATTTTGAAATGTTTGCTGACCATGAGTTGCTGACCAATTAGCTATTTCTGCTCACCGATTATATTTTTCTGCTCACAGAAATAACAATACTATGCTAACCATTTAATTGACACCCGTTAATAAATAGCAAGTGGAATTTTCCGTCGCAAAATCCACGTCTTTGTTGTGGTTTGTTTTTTTAATTATTAGGGTTAATTAAAGGGTCCCTGACATGGCTCATGTAACGACTACATACTTAGGAGCTCGGTGGCGCAGCGGTTAACGCGCTCGGTCTGTGATTGTTGAAGTTAAGCAACTTTCGCAAAGGCCGGTCATGGGATGGGTTACCACAAAAAAAAAGTTTTCATCTCGAGCTCCTCCGTGCTTCGGAAGGCACGTTAAGCTGCCAGTCCCGCCTGCATTAGCAGTCGTTAATAACCAACGTTTAAATAAAAGTTAAAGAGAAATACTTATGAGATAAGATGTGTGTGTGTGTGTGTGTGTTTGTGTGTTGTGTGCACTGTAGCTCTTTATTCAATGAAATTATGTAGCTATTAACTAGATTTCGTAACGCAGCGGTAAACGCGCTCGGTGACCGGCCTTTGCGAAAGTTGCTTAACTTCAACAATCACAGACCGAGCGTGTTAACCGCTGCGCCACCGAGGTGGACCGACGATCTGGTGAAGGTCGCGGGAAGCCTCTGGATGCGGGCAGCTCGGTGGTCCACTGGCCCGCGTGGTGGTTTAAGGCCCGATCTCCCTATCCATCCATAGGGAAGGCCCGTGCCCCAGTAGTGGGGACGTTTATGTGCTGGTGATGATGGTGCAAGTCCGGTTCCGGGGTGCGAACCCGCGCTTACCGTTTGAGAAGCAAGCCGGTGCACCACAGGACAAGTCCGTTGCGACGACGCAGCGTATTAGCCGTGAGATCTCTCTCTAATAGAAAAAATGTTTATTGTCTTAGAAAAAGATCGATACAACAATGGATACTATAGCTAGGACACACAAATGCTACAGAAGTATAACCCTGCTACCTGAAGACACCTGTGTCTCAGGGAGCAGTGTTCAGCAATTACATCTTTTATAACGTCAGTTGAGGCAGACCATTGTTAAACTGAATTTATTTGATAATAAACTGTGGTTAAATAATAACAAATAAACATGCATTTTGTATGTTATAATTATGTTAAAATCAAGTGTATTCTATGAAAGTTAGGCAGATTGGACTAGTTTGGTTGGAAACGAAACTATGCAGAAAGTTGAGCAATTTGCACCAGCTTTATACTCGTATTGGCTGTTTGAAAACTTTGAAAAGGGAACTCTCGCGCATGCAATTTGTCTCATCAGATAGATTGAAACCAATATTTATTTATTTATGACATTTATCAAATATATTTCAGTATTAAGTGTACCTAGCTTATACAATACAAATACACTTTATTGCACCAAAATAAAAAGAAATAATTACAAAATGTCTCTTAATTAAGTACATGGCAAATGGCGGCCTTATCGCTTAAAGCGATTTCTTCCAAACAACCATAAGGTGAGGAAAAATGTAATAAAAAAATAATTGAAAGATTGCGGGTACAAACTATAAGTGCAACTTATTACCAATAAAGTACAATTTTACCAATAAAATACATGCAAATAAATATATAACATACTTAGAAATATAATATATACCTAACCTATATACATAACCTAACATATATACCTACTTATATAAATAGTACACACAAAATAATAATTTATGAGTAACCCCTCCGGTTGATTGAGGGGAGGCCTGTGCCCAGCAGTGGGACGTATATAGGCAGTTTATGTTAACCACACTGACGTTCATAATAATAACTTAAGTTAACTTTGTTGGTGTTAATAGCTTATGTTAACACAAGCTCGCGGCTACTTCCCAATTGGGTAGTCAGAGGCAAATCCATCGCAAGTTGGATTTTTGAGTTAGATTTTTTATGGCTATAGGTTAAAAAAGTGACTTCCCTACTTGCTAAATAGTTTGTCTGACAACTTCGCCTCAAACCGACCATAATGAATTTTAAAAAAGTACTTACTTAAAATGTATTTTAATAGGTGTACTATCATATTACAAAGAAATGGTTTATAAATAGTCAACGGTTTTTCTTAGTTCCTCGTTTTTGAATACTCATTCAATTTAGTTCAGCAGGGCAAACATGCGCACCGTGATAAAATTATCGATCGATACAATAAATTTTGTCCAAGTCGATAAGTTAGTTTTGGTTCCCTTAAGCATTCAGCCGTACGACGCCCACTGCTGGGCATAGGCCTCCCCCAAGGATCTCCACGACGATCGGTCCTGCGCTGCCCGCATCCAGCGGCTTCCCGCGACCTTCACCAGATCGTCGGTCCACCTTGTAGCGGGCCTACCCACTGAGCGTCGTCCGACACGAGGTCGCCATTCTAGGACCTTTCCGCCCCAGCAGCCATCGGTTCTCCTCGTTATGTGTCCTGCCCACTGCCACTTCCGCTTGGCAATTCTCCGAGCTATGTCGGGAGACAATGATGAAGCATTAATGGCGTGAGCTTATAATATGTTTTACGACATCATTTGTTGTGTGCGACACAGTGTGCGGGCGAAATAGTTTGGTAATTTAATTTCGATATTGTCTAAAATTTAGAGTAAGTATTGGGTCGAAGTTTTGGGGTTTTAGTTAGTTAGTTTGGTATTCTTAGTGATTGGAAACTATCTACAACTTAATTCGCTGCCGAGCAAACTAGCAATGTTTAGAAACGGGCCTTTTTGTAGATTTATAAAAATTTATAATAAAATTCCGAAGAGTATCAAATCTGAGCCTGCTGATAAGCTTTTTAAATACAAACTAAAATTAATGTTGCAAAATAAGACTTATTATTCGATAAATTAATTTATGACTGATGAATTGCAATAATTGATTTCTAATATTTTATTTCACAGCAAAGAATTCTTACTGACATTATTAACTTTAAATAAATTTCGGGCCTAATTGATGTATTCAAATTATAGTAAGCATGTATTATCATTCGTACCTAATTATTTCGTTTTTTATATTGTTATTGTTTTTAATATTTCTTTATCTTTTAATTGTAATAACTTCATAAGTTGTTGTGCCCATCCAGGGTGCTGTGTGTCTAAAATTGACTTAGTTTAATTTTATACGACATGTAGCTATGCAATATATGAATAAATAAATAAATAAAATAAGATACTAACGTCGCTGACAATAAGATGCATAATTCATAATAATTCATCATCTCCCTAGCATTATCCAGTTTCCCACAGGGTCCAAGCGGACCCTGGCCATTAGGTAAGCACCTAACCTGAAGATTTGACAGGTCCGGTCTTCCAGAACGTAGAACTGATCATTTCATGTTGTGCTCGATCATTTCATGAAATGGTCAATGGCCTCGGGTCAGAGCGTCGATTGAGAGGCTTTTTTTTTGGTCTTTTATTTACTTAAGGGCTTTTAACAAAGTTTGTTATGCCAGCCCCATCGATCAAGACTGACTAAAACTGATAAAAAATCATATTTAATTCATGCCCCCACCCACAACAGCCTAAGATGTGATGATGTTGTGAATGAAAGCATAAATCAAATATGATTCTCTGCTCGTAGGTTCTGATAAAAAGGCCTCCAAGATACCTATATCACTATTCTGACTCCTAATTTTTAGATGTGTAAATAAAAACAGCCTTTGTGAGGCATTCCGAGTACATTCATATAAGATATGGTACGTATCTTCCCTCTTCCCACAAACTTCGCAGTTTGGGGAAGAGGTTTTTTTCATTAAATAAGCAAAGCTCTTTAATGGAATATGCCCAGATCTTAACCTAAAAGCAATTTTGAGAAGTTTCCTCCCGAACTTTTGAGAGGCTTATATTTGAAAGAATTAATCGACACTTTAACGAATTAAAATCATTACTTTTCGTTAGGGTACCAGTGTTGGGCATAATGCCATTACATCCATCGCAAGATAAACTAAGTACCGATGGATTATCGAGCTTTCTGTTACACCAACGTGATAGGTGGCGAGCCATATCGCCATCTATAATGGTCGAGCTAACCTACTTAATAAATAATTTCAATTTTCTTCTCTCATCCCACGAACGTTGATTCCCGAGAGATTTATGTGATAAAGTACCAATTTCGCGTAACACCCACTTTCCGAGTTTATCCATTGTATTAACAGTCGCATATTATTTATGTTTACATTTTTGAATAACTTTAAGGGTGTTGGTAGCGTCGCTATATACGTTTCGGCGACAATAGATGGCGTAAGTGTAGACACACCATTTGGTGATCGAAATTATTATTTTTGTCATAGATAAACTAAGCTAAATGAGAGCTCATTTACACCTCTTTGCCACTACTTGAAGGTCTAGAGAACCTACAAACAATAAAAAATATTATACACCCTTCCTATTTTATTCACGTTTACTCTGAGTCTGAAGATATTGACAACTTCTTATTGAAATGTACTTTTTCTTACTTATTATTACGTAGAAACTACATATAGAAAATGTTTTGTAAAGGATTAATCATCATTATCATCAGCCCATTAACGTCCTTACTGCTGGGGCACGGGCCTTTCCTATGGATGGATAGGGAGATCGGGCCTTAAACCATCACGCGGGCCCAGTGCGGATTGATGGTTATTAACGACTGCTAATACAGCCGGGATCAACGGCTTAACGTGCCTTCTGAAGCACGGAGGAGCTCGAGATGAAAACTACGTAAAACTTTCATATACGTCCCACTACTGGGCACAGGCCTCCCCTCAATCAACCGGAGGGCGAATGGAGCATACTCCACCACGCTGCTCCAATGCGGGTTGATGGAGGTGTTTTTACGGCTAATAGCCGGGACCAACGGCTTAACTTGCCCTCCGAAGCACGGAATCATCTTATATTTTCGGACAATTAGGTGATTCAAGCCTGAAAAGTCCTTACCAAACAAAGGACAGTCTCACAAAGTGATTACGACAATGTCCTCATCGGGAATCGAACCCGGACCTCCAGATTGTGAGTTTAACGTTCTAACCAGTAGACCACGGAGGCCAATATATAAAAAAATAGGATGTAATCTCGAAATGGTTTTAGAATTAGCGTTACTTTTTCTCTTACAAACGGAATTATATTTTTATTGAACCCAAGCTAATCCTCTTACGCTTGAAATAGGAGTTCACCTCAAAAGAAAATAAGTGGAATAAGCCAACCTGAGATGCCTCAAATTCCTAAGATCATTCTTTAATTAAAAATGTTTTTCGTTCGTCAAATTGTCGACAAAGCTATCGTGTTCCAGAATAAGAAGTTGTTTGTTTAAGTTGATTTAAAACAGCCGGTTTGCATAGCGACCATTTTGTTTTAATTTCTTCGCTGAACGAATGAAAAATACAGGATGTTAGTGACATCGTAACGAAAACTCTGAGGTTTTTTTTTTTGATTTTTGTTACGATATCACTTACACCCCGTACAAGTACGTACAGGTAGCCATACAAGTACGTATGGGTGTTAGTGACACCGTAAAGAATACTGAGAGGGATGATTCAGACCATGATTCTGAGTTGATATCAAGTGGAATTTTCCGTCGCAAAAGTATGGAAATGAAAATAATAAAAAAATCACAATTTTTATGAATTTTCCGACAGAAAATTCCACTTGATATCAACTCAGAATCATGGTCTGAATCATCCCTCTCAGTATTCTTTACTGTGTCACTAACACCCATACGTACTTGTATGGCTACCTGTACGTACTTGTACGGGGTGTAAGTGATATCGTAACAAATACTGAGACGGATGATTCAGCTCATTATTCTGAGTTAGTATCATCGTAAAAGTATAGAAGTGAAAATAATTTAAAAAAACTAAAAAAAGACATAAATTTTGTGGCGAAAAATTAATTCCACTTGATATTAACTCAGAATCATGGTCTAAGTCATTCCCCTCAGTATTCGTTACGATGTCACTAACACCCTGTATAGAACGCGTGCAGCTGCCTATCTTCCCGGGAATGTCGTAAAAATTTACAGTGGAAGGTGTTCCAAAGGACACCTTCTACCGTGGAGGGATTTCCAACCTCATCAATCCTAGGTTATTATTGAGCCACCAAAGGCCCACATGGCTCATGTAATAACAAGATTATGGGAGATAGCAAGGAGATAGCAAAAAACCGGTGAGACCCGCGCTCCCCATTTGTCCGGCCAAGTAGATATTGTAAGTCATGTAAAAAAAGGGATGTTATATCCATCTTAACACAAAAAAATGTCATCCTTGGAACAAAGATGATCAGGTCACCTTGTTATTTCTTTTTTGACGTGACTTATTGTTTTTGACGCAGATGGCATTAACTATTTGGTCGGAAGAGTCGGCTCTTTTTTTTTTGACGTGACTTATTGTAGATTTGCCGCAGATGGCATTAACTACTTGGCCAGACAAATGGGGAGCGCTGAAGGCTCTCACCCGGTACAACGTTTAAGACAACAGGCCTGAGGGTGCCCAGTTGGGCGCGAACCTCGGCTCAGGGCGTCGTCTGAGAGGAAAAATATTTGAAAGAATTAATCGACCCTAGTGGGTCGATAGCGATAAGCGCTGAATGAGGGAAATCGTCGACCACGCCGGCGGGGTCGGTATCGGGGCCCTGAAAGAGTCGGCTCCTATCATATATGGATGTATATCTGACTACCCCATTGAGATATAGCCGTGAACTTATGTTATGTGATGTTATGTTGTATTGGAAACAAAATTTGCATCTCAAGGATGAATGTTTCCCTAAATATGGCGGATATTTAAAAATGTTTTATCCCTACAAAATTTGCCTAAGCCGAAGTTTTTCGTCGCGAATCTGATTTGAATATCAAAAGCCCATAATGCGTTCATTATACGTTTTTAAGGTTCCCTAAACGGAATTGCGGAAACGATAATACGTTGAACTGAGTTCCGCGCCATTTTTGGTGAAGAAGACAAATACTCACGCCCAAGAAATAAATAGGTAAGTACTTATTTAAAAAATATATAAACATAACATCGATAGCGCATATCACTATAACTCATTATACGGTTTGGACGGGTAAAGCGGATGAAGGATAATAGAATTGCGAAAGCGAAAGTTGATGGTAGGGCTGGCAGAGAAGAACCTAGAGGGACACTATTACACAGATTAGATGGACTATTTGTCATACGACGTCAATGACGATTAGCGGCCAAAAGCGACCTCTTTCATAGATCCAGGAACAAAAAAAAAAATTAAATAAAAATATATGGAATATCTGTTGCTTCTATGCTGTTCTGGGAGCAAATAAAAAACATAGAACACGTTCAGCTGCTTGTCTTCCCGGGCATGTCGTAAAAACCGACAGAGGGATTGCGTCCTCTAACATGATGAACTAATGTTATGAGCGATAGGCTGATCCCTTATCACCATAAGGTTCATCATATCCATCGTAGGACTTCGTATCAACAGTGGCTGCAAGTTGTCTTTGATTACTTGTGGCTCTGCCCACCCCATTTGGGATTACGGGCGTGAGTTTATGTATGTATGTATGTATGAATATCTGTTATCGCAAACGGCTTGTTCTTTATTGCATCCCTTTTAATCTCCTAAACTATTTATTCTTTAATTATTCTGTAGGTTACTTTTGATATAAGATCTCTTTACTACCTTTTTTGTATATTAAATCTTTTTATTTAGAATATTTTTCTTTTTTATACGATATTGCAAAGACCAAGTTGATATTGATTTTTCTAACTGTCATTGAAGGCTTACGCCTATTTTGATCGTAAGAATATTAAATTACTAAAGTCAAGGCTGTATGGTCCTCAGATCTTTGCCTGCCTTTAAGTCAAATTTAAGATATTAGATCTTTTTACAAGCTTTTTTGTATACAATCTTTTTATTTAGAATATTTTTTCTTTTTTATACGATATTTTTTGATCGTGAATTTCGAATATTAAATTAATAAAGTCAAACCTGTCTCTTATGTATCCTTTCTTGTCTGCCTTAAATGTATAAGGCGAATTTAAACAAAAAAAACTTCTGGTTCTATGGAAGATTGAAATACATTGCGGAAACGAAAATTGCTGAATTATTTCTCCAAATTACTCCTTCTACAACTGAGTACAGTCTAGTTTCACACTTCTATGGAACTTAGCTTATCTTTATTATAATTATAATCTCGGTCCATTTATTTACTGACGCAGTTGATTAACACAGTTGCCTCGACCATTACAGACGGCGATACGGCTCACCGCCTATCTCGTTGGTCTAACAGAAAGCTCTGTGAGGCGTGGGTACTTAGTTCATCTTGCGATGGATGTACCTCTGACTACCCCAATTGGGATATAGTCGTGAGCTTAGTTAAATGTTATGTTAAAATGGATTGTAACGGAAGGTTTGACAACGGACGGAACCTAGAATAAATATTGGCACACGGTATTTTTTTTGTTCCAAGAAAATTGACAAAGAAAATTGATGATTCGGATTTTTTCAATTCATTGCCTTTCTTCCTTTAATTCGTCCATTCATTGAAGTAACGATATTTTCTCATTGTTCATTGTTGCCATTCAGAATCTTGCAAAAACTGTCAATTTAAAGCTTATATGTTAAGCATACTATACTTTAAAAAAGCTTTCTTTTTATCGTGTGGCTTGTGAGATGGATCGCCAACCTCATCAACCCTGGTGTCAGGGTTACTATTGAGTCGCCAACGGCCCCTGAAATGGCTCATGTAACGACTACTTACTTACATCAGTAAGTAGTAACCGGGACCAACGGCTTAACGTGCCTTCCGAAGCACGGCTCATCTTACTTTTCGTCAATAGGCTAGTTTCCAACTAGTCAAATCAGTTAGGTACTTTTTACTAAACGTCAAAACACAAAATTACTATGGAATTTGTATGAAAAAGCACACTGTGACGTCATAGAAAAACGTGACAAAATGTCGCCCTCATTATTACATTTTTCTTTATTAAAATTCACAAATAAGTTAAATAGAAAAAAAAGAAAACGTTTTCGTCACCTTTACATCTATACATTGTTTTAAGTTTACGCGGTTATTATCATAATTAAAACACATAATAACGGGTTCTTACCGCGTTTAAATGGGGATATGAGACTTCCGATATTTCGACACTGTTGCATCATGGCACTTGCACAGTGTCGAAATATCGGTCTGCGATTGTTGAAGTAAAGCAACTTTCGCAAAGGCCGGGCCTAGGATGGGTGACCACAGAAAAAAAAGTTTTCATCTCGAGCTCCTCCGTGCTTCGGAAGGCACGTTAAGCCGTTGGTCCCGGCTGCACTAGCAGTCGTTAATAA
The DNA here is from genome assembly GCF_024362695.1 of Pectinophora gossypiella. Classification (NCBI taxonomy): domain Eukaryota; kingdom Metazoa; phylum Arthropoda; class Insecta; order Lepidoptera; family Gelechiidae; genus Pectinophora; species Pectinophora gossypiella. The sequence goes on from NC_065431.1 coordinate 4,178,063, forward strand.
CCATCAATCCGAACTGGGCCCGCGTGATGGTTTAAGGCCCGATCTCCCATCCATCCATAGAGAAGGACCGTGCCCCAGCAGTGGGGACGTTAATGGGCTGATGATGATGATGATGATGATGAACTACTTGGCCGGACAAATGGGGAGCTCTGAGGGCTCTCACCCGGTTTCACTCACAGGTCAGCATAGAGCCATGTACTTCTTTTAGTCAATATTTTTCCCTACGGACCTAAACACAATAGGTACGGCAAAAGGTCATAATATTTCATAAAGATAAAGCAATAAAGTTGAAATTTGTACAATTATGAACACCGATCGATTTGAATTTATTTCGGGCCTGTGAAGGTATCTATGGCTCTACCGTGTATAGAGCTCGTGCTGCGTTTAGACGGGCGAGTTGACTTGACTTAATGTAAGTTTACTTGACACATTATTTAACAAGCAAGTAAGGTTTTAATACATTATTTATTTGGATTATCGATAACTAATAAGTACACTGATTTTAGATTTGCATAATTTTTTAAATTTGTTTAATTGTAAGCTACACGTATGAAAATTTTTAATATGTGAAAGGTCATATAATTTATAATTCACCGAAAAGTTAACAGAACACTTGTTCATTTTAGGCAAAATTTAAAAACATTTTGTTTCAAAATTATAATATTATATAGGTATTTTAGCTCAAACCGAATTAAGTTGACAGCTCACGTCAAATTCGCTGCATACTAAAGAGATACCTAGTGAAATCGTACGGGTTATATATTCACATTTTAATATTACTACTTTCTGTAAAATAATCCACCATTTTCCTTTACAGATAAGAAAATTACAGTATATAGTAACTTATAGTAAAATAAGAAGGCGATTGCCTAAATTGCATACATATACTATCAAAATCATTAATTATACTGGGTGTTAGTGACATCGTAACGAATACTGAGGGGGTTGATTCAGACCATGATTCTGAGTTAAAATCAAGTGGAATTTTCCATCGCATAATTCATGATTTTTTCAGTTTTTTTAAATTATTTTCAATTCTATACTTTTGCGATGGCAAATTCCACTTGATATTAACTCAGAATAATCAGATGAATCATCTCTCTCAGTATTCGTTACGATGACACTTACACCCCGTACAAGTACATACGGTAGCCATATAAGTAGGTATGGGTGTTAGTGACACCGTAACGAATACTGAGGGGGATGGTTCAGACCATGATTCTGAGTTGATATCAAGTGGAATTTCGTGTCAAAAAATTCATGAAAATTTTTCTTTTGTTTTTAATTATTTTCCAATCCATACTTTTGCGACGGAAATTTCTACTTGATATCAACTCAGAATCATGGCCTGAACCACCCCTCAAAGTTTTCGTTACGATGTCACTAACACCCTGTATATTATATTATTTAGGCATATATGTAGGTTATAATATAGACAAGTCAAAATTACAATTTGTATAATCAAGGAGATTTAAAGATCCACGTTGAAACAATTCATTAAAGATATCAATATTACTTTTTGACTTTTTTCGTCATTGCGTACTTTCTTTTATATACGCAAATCACGCAAGTCAACCTTCAACATTGCTTTTTTGGGATTCAATGCTTTCCTAGTACTGCTTTTAAGTTTAAAATCAATAAGAGTTTATTTACATTTAAGTCAGGAGTTCATGCTAAATGATACAATAAACGAGTGTCATAACATAACTCCCTATTCTTATAATACAGAAAGATAATTCTAGGAATGGAAAAGCCACAGACAACCGGTGGATATCTTCCGATTATTTTGACATGTCTTACCGGGGTAAATATATAGGTAGTAAACCGGGTAATTTTACACCGTATTGGCTACATTACCGGTCATCAGCGCACCACTTACGTATCCATCATGTTAGAAAGGGCACTGTCGGTTTTTTATGACAGTTCTATTTTCATTTGGAAATGGCTTATACTTAATTTACTATCTCCTCATTATCCTTTTTGAGGGAAGTAATTGATTTATTTAAGTATTTTGTCAAGTGACTGGTTCAAGTACACTCTTCCGTGTAAACAAACTTGGATCAATACGATACCACATGGCAATTTGCAACAGCCCTTCCTAATAAATTAGTTTAGTTAAACCATTGCCTTCAGGGACGCCACATACAGTGGTAATTGTTATTTTACGGTGACTTCTGTATCGTAAATGGAATCATCTAATTAGGCACATAATGGTGCTAATTCCTGTAAATACCATCTAATTTTATTTTAAGTTATATCTGTCATTTTCTTGTCCGCCGAAAAGGAAAGGGACGTGTAATCGACAAGCATAAAATTTATGGAACACACGTCAATTTTAAGCACAAATCTAAACCAACCGTCTAAAAATTTTACATCCGTCAATAACCCGACACAGTTAAGTAGACAGCACGTCAAACGGATTGCATACCAGCGACGTACCTTTTGATTCGCCCGGGTTATTCATTCATTTACTCATTCTTCCTAAAATTAAGAGCTGTGAATCATCCGTCCCTTTCCTTTTCGACGGATATGAAAATGACGGATATAACTTAAAATAAAATTAGGCGGTGTCTGCAGGAATCGGGGCCATTGTCGCGATATATGTGCCATAGCGAAAACCACGTAATAAATCTTATTTTTTTTAAACACACACATCCGAATGTTGCTATTTTTATTAACAAAACCTCTCAATATCAATCCAGGTGAAAAAATTGTGGCCTCGAAGTTTGCCAGGGATTGGAATTATTTTAAAGAAATCGAGATTTTGTCGAGGAAAATGTAAAATGGATGTGGTGGACCTTATGGTACTGGTGGTCTGCCGTTAATGGTCTAATATTTTAGAAAAAAACTGGACATTGGACTTAAAATACTCCTTGAGGATAGATTTTACGTGGTCATTAGGAATTACGCGCGTCAACTTGTATAAGTCAAGAAAAGTAAATTATATTCTAGTAATTTTACAAATTGCTGGTGTTTTTAAAAGAAATCAGTAATAATGGACGTAATTAATCAGTAATAAGGCCGCCCAAATTGCACTGTATTCATGTGTTATGTCTAATTGTTTAAATGTAGTTCTATGCAATAAAGTATATTTGATTTGATTTTGATTTGATTTAATTTAGTCAAGTAAGTGTTCCAGACAACTTGCTCTAGTAAACGCACACGGATCGATTCACGGAGATACTTTTAACGAAACGTCAAACATTTTTTTGGAATTGGAATGGAAATACTGTTCTGTGACGTCATCAGTAAAAGCTGTCAAACGTCGTACTCATTATTACTTAAGTACTTTATAAATAAAGTTCAAAAAATGTCGAAAAGTAAAATGAGATTGATTTTTGGTCATCGTAATCTGGCTTCTATTTCTAGATTAGCATTTTATAATTTACCTTTGACCCAGACAAATACCCGCCCACACCTCTTTCTTAGTCTAAACTTTAAAACTTACTCTAAACTTTATTAGGGTAGATATTACCACAATTATGAACAACAAATTATAATGTATTTTTTCATTAAACTCAATCAGATCCACACCTTAAAACATAGCACCATTCTCAAGCACAGTTAAGTAACTTTGTAAAGTTACTTGCTCCAGACAACTTGCTAATGTAAACAAACACAGATCGATGCCTTGCCGCATCGCGCCCGCATCACCCAACCCAGATGGCGAATTATAACGATTTCACAACTATAATGCCTGCGAGTTTCGGGGGTTCTGTGCTCTGTGGAGAATTGAGGTCAAGTTTGTAACATTGATAGGTGTCTGTTTAGCGTAGAATTGCGTATAGGGGTAGTCAGATTTGTGACTTATTCAGCCTTAACATGTTTCGAAGTGGTGAAAAATTTACTCTGAGCAACTTATTCTTTTTAATACTTATTTTTTTTACTTAGTTCAGTAATGTGGATACAATTTCGAAAATGAAGTGAACTCCTTTAATTGCCGTGCATTTCGAAAATGTACACGCAAAAAAAGAAAAAATATATTTAAATATCATGAAAGAAAGAAAGAAAGAAAGTATTTATTATTAGAGGACGCCACAGAAAAAATGAAAACAAAAAGAACAGACAAGATGTAAGAAATGTACTGTGACGCACGCAATTTTCTCTATAAACGATAAGAAAATGTATTCACAAAATTTTTGATATCAATATCAGATCAACCACATGTCTCCCTTGAGAATCCGGGTTCGAGTCCTAGTGGGGACATGTCACAAAAAACACTTTGTGATCCCTAGTTTGGTAACGACATTGCAGGCTGATCACCTGATTGTCCGAAAGTAAGATGATCCGTGTTTCGGAAGGCACGTTAAGCCGTTGGTCCCGGCTACTATTTACCGAAGTAAATAGTCGTTACATGAGCCATGTCAGGGGCCTATGGCGGCACAATAATAACCCTGATACCAGGATTGATGAGGTTGGTATTCCACCTCACAACCCACACGATAAGAAGAATATTATTTTGATCAAAATATCTTTGAAGAAGCAATACATATTTGGCGTTACTTATTTTAGATTTGCCGCAGCTGAACAAAAGAGAAGCGATATAGGTAGCAACATAATTCTATACATAATCTAATCCAAATATCAAGCAACAGTATTTTGTATATATGCTTCTGCCTTTACATTGTATTTTGGAATAATTAGGTACTGGCCCGAGCGATGAGAAAATAAAGAAAAGAAAAAAAGAAAGAAGGAAACATTTATTATTTAGGACACCACAGACACGGATTACAAAAAAAAAATAAAAATATAGACAATTATCAGGTTATAAAGTTGATCAACGCCATCTATATTGTTGAAAAGTCATTAATATATTAAACCAAGATTAGATTAAACCAAGAGAGCCTCCGTGGTCTAGTGGGAAGAGCGTTAGGCTCACGATCTGGAGGTCCGGGTTCGATTCCCTATGGGGACATTGTCGAAATCACTTTGTGAGACTGTCCTTTGTTTGGTAAGGACTTTTCAGGCTTGAATCACCTCATTGTCCGAAAAAGTAAGATGATTCCGTGCTTCGGAGGGCATGTAAAGCCGTTGGTCCCGGATATTAGCCGTAAAAACACCTCCACCAACCCGCAGTGGAGCAGCGTGGTGGAGTATGCTCCATACCCCCTCAGGTTGATTGAGGGGAGGCCTGTGCCCAGCAGTGGGACGTATGTAGGCAGTTTATGTTATTATGTACGCGTCACTAGAAACTTTTGCACACACTCATTCAATCGAACGTATCTTCAATTCCAATCTTTCCCAATTGAACAACCTAATCCATTTGCCCTTTCATTCGTTCATTCATTCTTCCATTCCTCTTGACAACCTGTCAATGAATGCGTTAGCGAATTTTCCACGAGAGCGATATTAGATGAGAATGCCTTAACTGGATTCGCATTTAAAATATTATGTTTTTTTAAATATATACATTTGCCCTTGGTCTTGGTTCCATACAAGACCATTAACCCGGCCCCAGGGGGAACAGAGTCATCTTCTCTGCCCTCCACTGGGGCAATTCCTGTTCGGCGCGTCCTTGCCGCGGGGGTGGGCGCCTCTTACTTCAGTAGGCCGGAGTGAGATGGTGGCTGAGTTCGAATAGGGACCCAGACCTACGGGGTATAACGTAGAACCCTTGCCCAGGGATACGGGTGAAGACCTCAACGGCTGCAGAGGCGGAGATGGGAGCCATCGGTACGGCAATGCAGGACGGAAGGGGCATGTCACAGGGACTGTAACCTGGAACCTGACAGAGGGCAGCAGTAACTGTCAGTACTATTCAGAGGCAGAAGACAGGAGTCCTAGTATGGCTTTGTAATAGACTACTCTGGGCGCCATCCCACTCGCGTCAGACAGAGTACTGCGGGGCGGAAGGCAAGAGGGAAACCACTGCCCTATTTTTCCCTAAAAAGTAGCATGGAGAGTATTCGGAAAATGCTACACCGACAAGAGCGTGGCTCTTAAATTGATGATGATGAAATATATACATACATAAACTCACACCTGTTTCTCACCGGAGTAAGAATTCATTATTATAAAGTGTGAAATCCTTATTTCACTAACCAAGCAGTTTTGCCAACTTGGCGGCTCACCAAGATGTAAGTGAGGCAATTACGCCAGCCACTTCCGTTTCCGCTCCGGCCGGAAGTACAGCCTATTTCATGCCAAAGTACATTTACTAGGCGTGGAACTTTTTGTACCACTTTGCTATAATGTAGGTACCTATGTTAATTTGTATTAATTACGTATGGGCGGAAGGCAAGAGGGAAACCACCGACAATTATTTTTTTAAAAGCACGAGGTTCGCGCCCATCTGGGCACCCTCAGGCCTGTCGTCTTAAACGTTGTACCGGGTGAGATCCTTCAGCGCTCCCCATTTGTCCGGCCAAGTAGTTAATGCCACCTGCGGCAAATCTACAATAAGTCACGTCAAAAAAAATGCCTAAAAAGCAGCATGGAGAATGCTACACCGACAAAAGCGTGGCTCTTGAATTAATGATTACTAAATGAAATGAAAGTAATTCTGTAATTTCAAAATTAAAAAAACTACAAGTTCCAAAAGTTTTAATTCTAAATTCCCACATCAAGTTTAAGACATTTTATATTATTAAAAACTGGCTGAAATCCAAGATGTCTGCCTTATATTGTCTGACAAGCATACTATTTTACTTTTGCGGCCAATTTTACTTTGAAACTGGGCAAGAAAGTCCAAAATTTCACAATCTTGACTTAGCCTACTTAGTTTTCACGAAGGAAATATATTACAACGTCTTTGTGTGGTATTATTTATTGCAGGGCTGGCATAATTTTAATATAAGGCTGTTTTCCACTGTTTTAGGGTTCAAAACCTCAAAAAGAAAAGCGGAAGCCTTATAGGACTCACTTTTCGTCCGTCCGTCTGTTTGTCAAACCCTTTTTCCCCAAAATGCGTGGAGGCATCAACTTGAAATTAACATTTAATACTTAATTAAAGCACATAATAACGGGTTCTTACCGCGTTGAGGAGCTCGGTGGCGCAGCGGTAAACGCGCTCGGTCTGCGATTGTTGAAGTTAAGCGACTTTCGCAAAGGCCGGTCATAGGATGGGTGACCACAGAAAAAAAAAAGTTTTCATCTCGAGCTCCTCCGTGCTTCGGAAGGCACGTTAAGTCGTTGGTCACGGCTGCATTAGCAGTCGTTAATAACCACCAATCCGCACTGGGCCCGCGTGGTGGTTTAAGGCCCGATCTCCTTATTCATCCATAGGGAAGGCCCGTGCCCCAGCAGTGGGGACGTTAATGGGCTGGTGATGATGATGATGACCGCGTTTAAAATAGGGATATGAGGGAAGACGGGTTCAAATTATCAAGCATGTGGAATCCAGTGGTAGGTGTTGTAAAAAGCTTAAAACGTCCTAATGTGGTGACAAAACGAGAGGACACAGTGAGTGCGGTTTGTCGTAGTGAGTTTGGTGCGAGTTCAGATGGTTCCGAACATTCCCATATCAAATACATAAACAAGCGGCAAAGAAAGAGGGTCGACAGATATGTCTGCCCGTAGAAAATTATGGATCTACCTACTCCACTCCAATCTCATCAGTCATCCCGTGATCATGGCACTTGTCAGAGTGTAGAAATATGTCGGCGGCGTCGTCACTTACCATCAGGTGACATTGTGATTAAATGTTTCATATCCTTCATAAAAAAAATATTGCCAACCCTAATTTTAAGGTTTAAGAAGTGAGTGGAAAATAACATTAATTCTGGTTGTGGTTGAGCTAAAATTACAATACAAAGCTTCTGGTAAATCTAGACACCTACTTTCGGGAGAATATTGTTGTTTGTGGATTTATTATCTTCTTAATACAGGGTGTTAGTGACATCGTAACGAATATTAAGGGTGACGATTCAGGCCATGATTCTGAGTTAATATCAAGTGGAATTGTCCGTCTTAAAATTCATGTTTTTTTATATTTTCAATTCTATACTTTTGAAATGGAAAATTCCATTGGATATTAACTCAGAATAATGAGTTGAGTAACAAGTTGGTATGGGTGTTAGTGACATCGTAACGAATACTGAGGGGGATAATTCAGACCTTGATTCTGAGTTAATCATCATCATCATCAGCCCATTAACGTCCCCACTGCTGGGGCACGGGCCTTCCCTATGGATGATATGGATGATCGGGCCTTAACCCATCACGCGGGCCCAGTGCGGATCGATGGTTATTAACGACTGCTAATGCAGCCGGGACCAACGGCTTAACGTGCCTTCCGAAGCACGGAGGAGCTCGAGATGAAAACATTTTTTTTCTGTGGTTTTTTTCTGAGTTAATATCATGTGGAATTTCCTGTCGGAAAATTCATGAAAATTTTAGTGTCTTTTTAATTATGTTCAGTTCCATTTGCGACGGAAAATTCCACTTTTTATCAACTAAGAATCATGGCCTGAATCATCTCTCAAAGTTTTCGTTACGATGCTACTAACACCCTGTATAACAATTAACCCTTCTTTCTAGTTTACGCTGATAGCCCGGTATCAACGGCTTAGCGTGCCTTCTGAAGCACAGAATCATCTTAGTTTTTGGAAAATCAGGTGACTCAAGTCTGTAATGTCCTTACTAAACAAAGGACAGTCACAAAGTGATTTCGAGAATGTCTCCATCAGGAATCGAACCTGGACCTCCAGATTGTGAGCCCAACGCTCTAACCACTAGACCACAGAGACTGTTAAAATATACTAAGGTTGCATTTTACAATAAGATTCCCATTGACATTCAGAATTTGCCTTTCAACTGTTTTAAGACAGTAGTTAAACAAAAACTTTACAAAAAAGGTTATTATAAAGTTAGTGATTATTTAGAAGATATGAATGCATGGGATTAACTGTCTGAGAACTGATATTAGGCAGCTAAATTACTCAATTGTATACCAATATTTTATGTTTATTTTTATTTTTTTTAAAGAACGTCTAGGGCCCTGTGCCGAGGTTTTTCTTGCAGCTTCTTTTCCGCGGCTATACAGGTTGTGAGAAGCTGCAGTAGTTTTAAGCGGATGAGACGTTCGTTATGTAAAAATTGACGATTCGAAGTGTAACTATGTTACCAACTGAATAAAGATATTTTTGAATTTGAATTTGAATAATGTACAACGGAAATTCTAATAAGATCCCGTATACGCGCATCGGATAACATTACAATGCAATGAGATGCATCGCTACCGCCAATAACCCGCATTTGCCCCAACAAGAGGGGCATGCTAAGTATTACTACCTCCTACCACATATACTCACTCCCATAACTTGTTCATTCATTTATTTACTAGCGACCCACCCCGGCTTCGCTCGGGTGCAAGGTTAGGACCCCGATACCGACCCCGCCGGCGTGGTCGACGATTTCCCTCATTCAGCGCTTATCGCTATCGACCCACTAGGGTCGATTAATTCTTTCAAATATTTTTCCTCTCAGACGACGCCCTGAGCCGAGGTTCGCGCCCAACTGGGCACCCTCAGGCATGTTGTCTTAAACGTTGTACCGGGTGAGAGCCTTCAGTGCTCCCCATTTGTCCGGCCAAGTAGTTAATGCCATCTGCGGCAAATGTACAATAAGTCACGTCAAAAAAAAAAGTTCGGGTGCAATGCTGAGGAAAAAATGAAATTATTTACGACATCACATTAAAAAGCTTAAAAATAACAGTATTTATCCACTATTTGAGGAGCTCGGTGGCGCAGCGGTAAGCGCGTTCGGTCTGCGATTGTTGAAGTTAAGCAACATTCGCAAAAGCCGGTCATAGGATGGGTGACCACAAAAAAAAAGTTTTCATCTCGAGCTCATCCGTGCTTCGGAAGGCACGTTAAGCCGTCGTGGTCCCGGCTGCATTAGCAGTCGTTAATAACCATCATTCCGCACTGGGCCCACTGAAGCACGGAGGCCGGTACTGTAACTACTCCAAATAAATAATATACTCTTGTTTAATATAAGTATCGTTTGTCCATAGATCACGATGAAGAAACGCGACATAGTTCTGATAGTGATCCTGAGCGTCGGCGCAGCCGCAGCCTTGTTCGCGCTTGCTGCGTACCTCTATATACGGAGGAAGAGGAGAAAGAGGGAAGATGATGAGGACGGCACCAGCTGTGCTATCAGGTAAGAGAGTCTACGTTAGAGGATTTTCTACATAACGTAGCATCACGCCTGCATCCCTAAAGGGGTAGGCAGTGTAAATACACCCATTCCTCGCCAACTTTGTTTAAGTCCCATGTAACGGCTATAACATAACATAACATAACAAATACTTTATTGCACAAACAGGAAAAAACAAAATACAAAACAAAAGAGAAATAGAATTAGTACAATAGGCGGCCTTATTGCTAAGTAGCAATCTCTTCCAGGCAACCTTTAAGTATAGGAGATATTGAATATTAGGTAATATAGCGGGATAGTGCAGCATGCAAAAATAAATACTCTTTAACAAAATAATTAATAATTATTATAATTATTATTTTAATATTACGACTTATGCTGAGCGAGGTCCTTTTATTCCGGACTCCACCGCAGATGATCGGGCCGTCAGTGCGTTGCATTTAGATACTTTGTTATTATTATTGTTTTATGAATTTGGTTTGTTTTTCTTTTTGTTTTGGTATTTTTTTTATTTTATATATTTTTTTTTTGTCTGTGTACTTATTGATTTCCGTGTGGTTTCTGTCCTGTGTTAAATGTAATGTACCTGTCTGTCTGTGTCTGTGGTGTCCGGAAGTAATAAATGTTTCTTTCTTTCTTTCTTTCTTTATTTCGGCTATATACTTAAGTAAGTATATAGTCGTAGCCCAGTTGGTAGAACGCTTGCCTCTCATTTTGAGGTTGTAAGTTCGAAGCAAAGGCCTAAGCCAAGGATTGTCGAATTTGTTTTCGAATTCATGTTTGGATCATAAATGACAAACACGTGCTCAATGGCAAAGGAAAACATTGTGAGGAAACCCACATTCCCGAGAAATGTATTTTCGGAGGTGTGTGCCCTAACCTGTATATGTATATATAATTATAGATAATATAATTTTAGACGTTGGTTTTGGTTTCATATAAGACCATTAACCCGGCCTCAGGGGGGACAGAGTCATCTTCTCTGCCCTCCACTGGGGCAATTGCTGTTCGGCGCGTCCTTACCGCGGGGGTGGGCGCTTACTTCAGTAGGCCGGAGTGAGATGGTGGCTGAGTTCGGATACTATAGGGACCCAGACCTACGGGGTATATCGTAGAACCCTTGCCCGGGGATATGGGTGAAAACCTCAACGGTTGCAGAGGCGGAGATGGAAGCCAACAGTACGGCAATGAAACAAAGAGGCGAGTCACAGGGACTGTAACCTAGAACCTGACAGAGGGCAGCAGTAACTGTCAGTGCTATTCAGAGGCGGAGGACAGGAGTCCTAGTATGGCTTTGTAGACTACTCTGGGCGCCATCTCACTCGCGTCAAGTGAGTACTGCGGGGCGGAAGGCAAGAGGGAAACCACTGCCCTATTTTCCCTAAAAAGTAGCATGGGGAATGCTACAACGACAAGAGCGTGGCTCTTAAATTAGTGATGATGATAATTTTAGAAAATACATAACATTTAAAGGCCATCCTGACATTCATAATGCACCCACCGTAGCAACAGTGGCCAATAGGTATATATTCAATACAATAAAAGAACATTGATCGTATTAAAAGTATCCGTGGTTATCAGTACAAAATTGCCCATAATAACGATAATTATGACAATTATTGACAAAGAAAAATTAAAATATTTTACAAAATTGCTACCCTGGCCTATATAGACGGCGATACGGCTCGCCTATTACGTTGGTCTAATCTAATAGAAAGCTCGCCGAAGGCTAGCTGAACGTTGCCTGGAAGAAATTGCTGCATGAGCAATAAGGCCGCCTGTTGTGATTTTCTGTATATGTTGTCCTCATATCGATGTATTTTGTGTCCATTGTGCACAATAAAGTATTTTATCTATCTATCTAAAGCTCGGTGAGGTGTTATCGGTCTAAGGAATATATTAGTACCTACTCAATATTTTATAATTATTTAAAAAAAAATAGGTACCATGTGATGTGTTCGCTGATAGATGGTGGTGTGTATGGAGAGTGTTTGGCTTTTTGCGAGAAGATTTATTAATGATTTACTGTTTGTTTTTTTCTGTTATTATTCTTTTTTTGTGTGATAGTTTTTTTTTTAATTTTGATTTTTTTTTAGTTTCTTTTCATGTTTTTTATAGTCTTATTTTTCTTTTTGTTTTCGTTCATTGTTTATTTTTGTTGTATTATAAGTGTTTATATTGTTTTCTCGTCATTGGGCCACACTGTAAAGTTGTATGTACCTTTATAAATAAATAAAAAAATAATAAATAAACATTGGTGCTAATTCCTGCAGACGCCACCTAATTTAATTTTAAGTTATACCTGTCATTTTCTTATCCGCTGAAAAAGAAAGGGACGGGATGTCGACATGCATAAAATTTATGGAATACACGTCAATTTTAAGCAGAAGTCTAAAAATTTTACATCGACCAATTACCCGACAGATTTAAGTAGGCAGTACGTCAAACGGATTGCATACCAGCGAGATGCCTATTTTATTTGCCCGAGTTATTCATTCGTTTTAAAATTAACTTGTTGACAATCATCCGTCCCTTTCCTTTTCGGCGGATAAGAAAATGACGGGTATAACTTAAAATAAAATTAGGAGGTGTCTGCAGGAATTCGGGCCATTGTCTTTATTAATATTCTAGACACTGTTACACGAGTCATCACTATGAAGTCCACGAGTAACAAAAAAAGAGGGTTTTAAAACCCTTAACACGACACATTGTAAGTAAATTAATAATGAGATAGAAAATGTCGATATTCGTTACATTTGTAACCGACTTAGAAAAGTAGGAGGTTACCATTTGACCCATATGTTAGCAATGTTGGTACTGGTATTAAATGTGTTCCTCTAGTTATTAAATAACTTGTAATGTACCCTCATTGATTTAAAAGATGTGTTGCTGTTGCAGTTTCTTGTCATTTCTTCTCCTCAGCCATAACACCTTGCGAAGTGACGTAAATTCAAAATGTTACATTGACCTTCAACAAGTTTATCCATGATAATTACGTTGAATAAATGATTCTGATTCTGATTGTTCAATATACTTTATTTTAGTCAATGTAAGCTTCAAAACACGTGTTGCAAATTTGTGATCAGCGCGGTATTGGCTCTTAGTTCATCTTGCGATGGATGTACGATTTATAAGCTGCAAAAGTCCAATCAGTTTCTTGCAAAGTAATAAATTAACTGGTTGCGCTTAAGACCTCCTGGTTACATGTCGTTTCTGTAGCAGACCAAAAACACTTAGTACAAAATAAAATAAAATAAATATTTATGACAATTAATGGTTCATAATTTCGTGCTGAAAAATATCGGCGTCCGAAGGATGTAATATACGATCCCGACGACCCGATTACTCTAGCCATAGAGGCAACTAATCAGCTCGCGACACTAAACACTTCATAACCACGATACCGACCCTGCCGACGTGGTCGACGATTTCCCTCATTTAGCGCTTATCGCTATCGACCCTTTGAATCGAATTTTTTCAAATATTTTTCCTCTCAGACGACGCCCTGAGCCGAGGTTCGCGCCCAACTGCGCACCTTCAGGCCTGTTGTCTTAAATTTTGTACCGGGTGAGAGCCCTCAGCGCTCCCCATTTGTCCGGCCAAGTAGTTAATGCCATCTGCGGTAAATCTACAATAAGTCACGTCAAAAAAAATGGTTTAATGATCGCATTAAGTTAGTCGAAAAACATTCGCGATAGTGTTATTATATCGGAAATATTCAATAAACAAAGTGTACCTATCTATTTTCGCTTCGTGCCAACAAGCCGCTTTATAACTCGAAAGTTTATGCGGACTTTTGAGTTAACTCGTTTGGGGTTCGGAGTAGGAGTCTGCTCCAAGGGTGGGGGCTTAGGTTTCATCATTCATCGTCATCACCTTTTATCATTTCATTAATCATCATCAGAAAAACTATAAGTCATCGCTGTATGGGCATAGTTCCCTTTGCGTCGTCCTTCGGGGAAAACAAAACAAAAAAAAACAGATTTAACTACCTAACAAAAATAACTTTCTAATAACACTGACGAATTTCGACCGTATTACAAAAGTCATAGGGACGTAAAATTGTAGCATGATTGTAAAATTTATCTACATTTTAGTGGGAAAAGGTAGTTCATATCAATTCGAAATGTTTGTTATATTCAAGGTAATTTCAACTTAAAATAAAACGCGATAGAGTGCAAAGTTGTGCGGTGAACTTATGTTTTAAGGGGTACTCCCGATTCGTACATTTCACAGTTTTATGAAGACATAATATTATTATAATTTCACGTATGGACAGGCCCCATAAAAATAAAAAGTACACATAAATACGTGCCCGTATTCTACAATGGGGTGCGCAGAGCTTCATGTTATCACATGAAAACTTGCATCTTTAGGATAATAACTATCCTATGTTCTTTTCTAGGTATCAAACTATCTCCATACAAAATTTTATCAAAATCGGTACAGCGGTTTGAGTTTGAGAAGGTAACAGATAAAACAGAATTAGCATCGCATATAATATTAGTGCGGAGATGTGCTGTTGCAGTTTCTTGTCATTTCTTCTCCTCAGCCTTCCGAAATTATGTAAATTCAAAAATGTTACATTGACCTTCAACAAGTTTATCCATGATAATTACATTGAATAAATGATTATGATTATTAAGTTATCTTAAGTGCAGTTTCCACTAGTTAACACAGTTGGCTTGACCATTATAGACGGCGATACGGCTCACCTATCATATTGGTCTAACAGAAAGCTCGGTTATGTAATCAGACCATCCCATAAAAGACGATAGATTGTAGTTTGACACACACATAGCGCTTAGCAACACGCCTGTGTCCCAAAGGGGTAGGCAGAAGTGTATAGTACACGCAATCCTCGCCAGCTATGTTTAAGTTCCATGTAATAGGGGACGAGCATTTCATTCATCATCAGCCCATTAACGTCCCCACCGCTGGGGCACGGGCCTTCCCTATGGATGGATAGGGAGATCGGGCCTTAAACCATCACGCGGGCCCAGTGCGGATTGATGGTTATTAACGACTGCTAATGCAGCCGGGACCAACGGCTTAACGTGCCTTCCGAAGCACGGAGGAGCTCGGGATGAAAACTTTTTTTTTGTGGTCACCCATCCTATGACCGGCCTTTGCGAAAGTTGCTTAGCTTCAACAATCGCAGACCGAGCGCGTTTACCGCTGCGCCACCGAGCTCCTCGGGGCGCAGGGGGTGATCATATTATCAAAAAACGGGCCCAAATCCTTGAAACTACGGAAAAATAAACACACCAAGAAAAAGAAAAATCCTTTTTTTTCAGACACTTAGGTCGACACCCTTTCCATTGAAAGGTTTATGCCTACATCAATCACAATACATGACTTGTTCCGGAAGCCCTGAGTAACAGGAAATTGAACCTAGGATTCTGTGATTGGTTGGCCATGTCTAATATACGTATACATAAAATAGATAGATAGATAGATAAAATACTTTATTGACAAAAAAAAAATACACGGTGTTAGTAACATCGTAACGAAAACTTTAAGGGATGATTCAGATCATGATTCTGAGTTGATATCAAGTGGAATTTTCCGTCGCATATGTATCCGTATAGAGCTGAAAATAATAAAAAAACACTATTCATGAATTTTCCGACAGGAAATTCCACTTGATATCAACTCAGAATCATGGTCTGAATCATCCCTTAAAGTTTTCGTTACGATGTCACTAACGGCCTGTATTTTGTAACTTACATAACCTAACATAAGCTCACGACTATATCCCAATTGGGGTAGTCAGAGGTACATCCATCGCAAGATGAACTAAGTACCTGCGCCTCACCGAGCATTCTGTTAGACCAACGTGATAGGACGTGGTGAACCGTATCGCCGTCTATAATGGTTGAGCCAACTGTTTTAGTGAAAACTGCACATTCATACTTAGCATATGGGTAGTAATGTTACAGCCATACTTCCGCACTAATAGCATGTGCGATGGTAATTCTGTTTGTCTGTTATCTTTTCAAGCTTAAAACGCTGAACTCAATTTGATAAAATTTTGTATGGAGATAGATTGAAACCTAAAGAAGAACATCTATAAGATATACATTGTTTTAAGTTTACGCGGTTATTATCATAATTGAAACACATAATAACGGGTTCTTGATGAGATTGGAGTGGAGTAGGTAGATCCATAATTTTCTACGGGCAGACATATCTGTCTACCCTCCACTCCAATCTCATCAGTCATCCCGTGATCATGGCACTCGTAACTGTCAAAATTTCGGGAGTCTCGTGTCCCTGATTTGAACGCGGTAAGAACCCGTTATTATGTGTTTTAATCTATAAGATAGTTATTATCCTGAAGAAATATTGTATATTGGTTTTTAAAATATGTGTTGCTGTTGCAGTTTCTTGTCATTTCTTCTCCTCAGCCATAACACCTTGCGAAATGGCGTAAATTCAAAAATGTTACATTGACCTTCAACAAGTTTATCAATGATAATTACGTTGAATAAATGATTCTGATTTCTGATAATAGTCGAGCTAACCGAGTTAGTAGACTAATAAGGGTGAATATCAAAATGTGCCAAGTTTCGTGGCGAATTTTCATATATTTTTTTCGTGAAAAATTGGAACCCAGGATCTTTTTGGATCTTTTTCATGTCGGAACCCAATTTTTCACGAAAAAATAATATGAAACATCGCCACCAAACTTGAAATTTTGATATTCACCCATAAGATGACGATTTTAGGGATAATCCACACCATTTCTCGAATCGAGAGAGACCTGTCCAAAAACTTCGATTCATACATAAATAAAATAAAAGCTGGTCTATACAAATCGACTAATTCGGTATTGTTCACAAATTTAACCCTCAAACTCCCACTTAGAAAAACTACTTTACTCTTTACATAACAAGCTTCAAAATCGTTTGCTGTTACATCGAGGAATCAGCTAAGGGTGACCCGTAGTTGTGGTTGTTAAAGGAAAGTGGACTTTGTTTGTAAGAGGTTTATGGAGATTTTTGCGTGGTTAAGGAGTTGGGCTGAAGCGTAGAATGTATGTTTGACTTCAGTTGGGTTCGAAAAGTCGGGAATTACGGTCTTGTCCTTCGAAAGTTCAATAAAAATTGCAATATTACGTGAAAACGGAGGTGTACATCTGCGCGGATAAGTTTCGCATGAAAACAAAAATCGTTTCGGGAATAAAATCTTCTGACTACTAAAAAAGTTATAGTAAAGAGTTGAAATAGTGCCTGTTTGACCCCACTGCTGGGATAAATCTGAAAGTGTGGGATTAGAAAAAAAGTGTTTCGTTTTACACGCAAAATATTATTATTTTAACATGAAAATATTTCCAATTTTATTTTCAATGTGACTGCAAAAAGAAACTTATATTTCTTTATTGCGCGACTTAATTTTCTTTGACAAAATAATATTTTCTTTAGTATAATTTGTGTTGCGTTTAGTGTGTTTATTAGTTAAATAGTGTTAAATTACATTAATGAAGTGACAATTAGTGATTGTTGATATCAAATTGAACTTTATGTGAAATTCAGGATGAGCCTAAAAAGGTAATACTCATACACATACATAAACTCACGCCTATTTCCGTCCGGGGTAAGCAGAGACTATAGAATTCCATTTGCTTCGATCCTGACACACTTCTCTTGCTTCCTCCATATTCATCAATCGCTTCATACACGCACGCCGGTTCAGAGTAGATTGTATTAAACCTTTTCTAAGGACATCTCCAATTTGGTCATCGTAAGTCCTTCTCGGTCTTCCTCTGCCAGCCCTACCATCAACTTTCGCTTTATATACTGCTTTTGCAATTTTATTATCCTTCATCCGCTCTACGTGTCCAAACCAACCTAACATTCCCTTAGGTAATACTCAATATTGATATATATTTGAAATTACTCAATTGGTATTATTTGCATTTACAAATTTTCACGCGCGAAATTTGTACTCGTAAATACCTATTCATTTTTATTTATTTATTTTATTTAGATAACCAACAGCTTATAAAACAGAACATATATTATAATAAAGTATTTAACAAACCAATTTAAGCTACTTAAAGGTTACCCTAGGTAGGTAACATTATAAGGCGCATTTGTAAATCCTGGTGGCAACATAATCACAAATCTCTTTGTGATTCCTAGATTATTATTATGTATAGGTATTTGTATACATATACCTATAACAGTTCGTGCCTCACCCAGAAGGGTCCACATAATACCAGCGTCGTGGTTCATGCCGCGACTTGTGCTGAGTGAGGCCCTTTTATCTCAGGATGTCCACCACCTTATGATCATTCTAATGAAGATCCTCCTATGCTTTTTGAAATTGTTTTGTGAAAATTTTCAAGTTATGTTATTGTCTTGTTTTTGTGTGTGGCGTCCTTTTATAATAAACAATTTCTATTCTATTCCTAAATATTAACTGTATTTTATACCCGTTGATGATGCACCGTCCCGCATCCAAGTTTTTTTATGGCTGATTCCTCATAAAGGTTGCCTGGAAGAAATTGCTTCAGAACAATAAGTCAATTTGTACTGTTGCTAAATGTTTGTATTTTGTTTTTGACGAGACGTGTTTAGTTTGAAATAGATGGCTTTAACTACTTGGCCGGACAAATGGGGAGCGCTGAGATCTTCTCATCCCGAGTTGAGTTGTTCTTATAGTTTGAACCCGCAGTCTTTTAAATTTCATATTGTATATTACTTCGCCTTATGGTTGTCTGGAAGAAATCGCTTAAAGCGATAAGACGGCCATTTGGCATGTATCTAGTTAAGAGTCTTTTGTTATTAATTTCCTTTTATTGTTGGTGCTATTAAGTGTATTTGCATTGCATTGTATCCCGATTGGAATTACAGTCGAAATTATTTTTTGTGACTTATCGTAGGTTTCAGATGGCATTTACTTGGCCGGACAAATGGGGAGCAAAATCCCATTACGTTTACTATTATAATTATTAATTATTTTTTATTATTTACTACATAGGAATACCACCTCCATTTTACATTAAATTATGGAAATTTTACCTCCAAGGACTCTCTGCCTTACGCTTTAGATTGTAGTAGGCCTTGAAACCCCATGTAATTAAGCAATCTAACAGACTTCGTCTGCAAGGGTCTGTCTCTAAGATACCCATTTAATTATGTAATCTAAGAGACATTTATCTCCCTAGCATCATCCCGTTTTCCACAGGGTCCGCTTACCTAACCTGAAGATTTGACAGGTCTGGTTTTTTACAGAAGCGACTGACTGTCTGACCGTCCAACTCGCAAAGGGAAAACCAGCCCAACACAGGCTAGGCTAGGTCACATACCTCCGAAAATGCATTTCATTTTTATCACTGGCACTGTTGATTGTCATAAGCATTTGTCACTTGGCTGAGCCTAATGGTGTAAGCCACTGTCGGATTTGAACCTGCGACCTTACAATCAGAGTCAGCTAGTACCCACTTGCTTACTTCTCTGCTGGAATGACAGTGAAGGAACATAGTGATAAGAGCGTGTCGTAAAAACTGTCGGTTTTCACGACATCCGGGGAAGTTAGGCATTTGAATGTGTCCTTCTAAACGTTACACATCTTATCGTATGGGTTGTGAGGTGGATTACCAACCTCATCAACCCTGGTGTCAGGGTTGTTATTGAGCCACCAAAGGCCATTGATATGACTCATGTAACGACTACATACATCTCTCTGAGGACGGGATGACTCTAAGGTGTTGATGACTTAATGCTCAGTACTAGTTAACGACCTCCGTGGTCCAGTGGTTGAGCGCTGGGCTTACGATCCGGAGGTCCCGGATTCGATTCCCGGTGGGGACATATCACAAAAATTACTTTGTAGTCCTTAGTTTGGTTAGGACATTACTGGCTGATCACCAGATTGTTCGAAAGTACGATGATCCGTCCTTCGGAAGGTACGTTAAGCCGTTGGTCCCGATTATTACTTACTGGTGTAAGTAAGTAGTCGTTACACGAGCCATGTCAGGGGCCTTTGGCGGGTCAATAGTAACCCTAACACCAGGGTTGATGAGGTTGGTACTCCACCTCACAACCCACACGATAGAAGAAGTACTAGTTAAGCTACCAATTATGCTAAAGTCATAGAATAAAGAATGATGCTGCGAAGCGGAGAGTTGCAGTTTCATACGTAATGTTATGCCTTATTGTACTTATGCTTGAAGTAAAACCAGCGACAAAAGAGCGGGTCCCTAGCAGTGCACATACTTCTATATTCAGTCACTCCAATATTCACATGTTTCATAACAAGCATTGCCTCAAGCTTCCATTTCCTCAGAAATTTTATCATGCTACTGTATGACAAGCTTATAACTTGTAGATTTTTTAATACAAGTTAAGAATAAGGCAGACAGAACCTTTCCGCCCCATCGGCCATCGGTTCTCCTCGCTATGTGTCCTGCCCACTGCCACTTCAGCTTTGCAATTCTCCGAGCTATGTCGGTGACTTTAGTTCTCCTGCGGATCTCCTCATTTCTGATTCGATCGAGCAGGGAAATACCGAGCATACGAGTAGCTCTCTCCATTGCCAGCTGAGCGACACCGAGCCTCCTCACGAGACCCAACAACACAACAGACAAAGGTAATAATAAATAATATGTTACGATGCATTTTATAACCGAATACATAATATTATAATAACAAACTCACGCCTATTTCATACCGGGTTAAGCAGAGCCAATGGAATTCAATTTGCTTCGATCCTGACACTTCTCTTGCTTCTTCCTCCACATTCATCAATCGTTTCATACACGCACACCGGTTTAGAAATCATACAAAGTGGATAATATTCTTGCGACTACTAGTAACTTTGCCCACCCCACAAGGGCCACAGGCGAGTTTTCGATTATAATTATATATTCATGTTTGCAACAAGGATTTAGTAAGAAGGTCGTTCTGAGATCACTTCTCTCAACTTTACTACAGCTCAAAAAACAAACTGAAAAGTAGCAAAGAGCAAGTTGAGATGGCATTTTCAAGGTTCTCCCTATTCCAACTGTAATTGATATATAAACACAACATTAACATCATAGAAGGGAAGCTACAAGGAAAGAGAGGAAGGTGAAGACCAAGAAGAGCTTACATGGAACAGATTAAAGAGAAGGTGAACGTCGTGTCATATAAGGAGGTGAAGGAATTGGTTGATAGACAAGAATGGAGAATGCTACACCGACAAGAGCGTGGCTCTTAAATTAGTGATGTGAATCATGACATAAGTATCACATATACGTCCCGATGCTGGGAATAATTGATTTAAAGGTAAATTATAAACGATTAGCTTCAATCATCATCATCATCTTTCTACCGCTATCCCGCTCAAAAAAGAGGAGTTATTCATATCACGCGGTTTTCAGGATTTGTGCCCAATTAATGGCAATAGGCTTGCCCCCTAATACATGGAACTTAAGCGCCTTAAAGGTGCAGACGCCATCTAATTTTATTTTGGGTTATACCTGTCATTTTCTTATCCATTAAAAAAGAAAGGGACGGGTAATCGACAGGCATAAAATTTATAGAACACACGTCAATTTTAAGCAGAAATCCAAAACAACCGTCTAAAAATTTTACATCGGCCAATAACCCGACAGAGTTAAGTAGACATCACGACAAACGGATTGCATACCAGCGAGATGCCTATTTTATTCGCCCGGGATATTCATTCGTTTTAAAATTAACTTGTTGACAATTATCCGTCCCTTTCCTCTTTGGTGGATAAGAAAATGACGGGTATAACTTAAAATAAAATTAGGAGGTGTCTGCAGGAATCGGGGCCAAAGTGCGGATAATCTTACTATCTGATAATCGGGTGATCAGCTTGCAACGATCATGAGTCAGTGCATAAAAAAATTCACATTCGTTTCCCTAATGAGGCAGTGTAAACGACACACGAACATTTTTATATGGATTTTATACTTTTTATAAATTATATGCAATCTCTTTAGTCCTTAGTTTCTAAGAATTTCTACGTTTTATTTTTCTATAAGGTGTGATTGTCTTTTGCTTTTCTATTCAAATCAAATCAAATACAGTTAAATGCACAGAACTACATAACATAGGCAACCATTACTCAACCATTACGGGTTTTTCATTTCTTCTATAATACGGAACCCTAAAAACAAGACTTTTGGATTGCTCCCTTTCTGGTGAAAATCCTCCACTTAAACTTTCAGCGTTTGGGGTTCGTGTAAACTTTAGCACTTCCCCGAAGTAATCTGGTGAACTGAAATAATATTTTTAACCCATATCAAATTGGCTAGGCAGCGGTATCAATACTGGTTGGAGGCCGAGGAAATGGATTCTGGTAGGGCTCTAGCTAGAACATCACCGATTGAGAAATTGGTCGGTGTACTGCGGAACGGAAGGCGATTGGGGCAACCACCGTTCTACACGCCCTATCTATGGAGTATTGAAGGCTCCACCGACAAGAGCGCAGCTCTTAAATAAAGAGAGAGAGAGAGATCGAATTGGCTAAATTATTTCTACATAATAAGAACATCTAGTCACGTTCTTCACGACTTACATACACACATATAGTTTTCATAATGAAAACATCAGGTTCCTCACGACTTACATACATACATAAACTCACGCCTGTTTCCCACCAGGGTAAGCAGAGACTATTGGAAAGTACGAACGTTTTAAATGATTTTTTTTAATACTTACTTTTTATCTATACTAATATTATAAATGGGAAAGTGTGTCTGTCTTTTTGTTTGTCCGTATTTCACTGCAAAACGGAGCGACGAATTAACGTGATTTTTAAGAGCAGATAGTTGAAGTGATGGAGGCTGACATAGGCTATTTTTTGTCTCTTTCTAACCCCCCACTTACCTAAAATGGGGGGTGGAAGTTTGTATGGAGCAACCCGCAGTTTTCAAGGTAGAAAGCTACAAATTGGTACACGGACTATTTGTGATTAACAAAAACAATCGTCCATCATCGCGTGGTAGCTTGTAATTGGCCTTTATTTACTACTGAGTGTACATTGTGTGAGTTTAGCTGTAAGCTCCCCAAACAAAATAAAATAAAATAAATAAATAGTATTCTTCTTCTATCGTGTGAGTTGTGAGGTGTATTACCAACCTCATAAACCTCATGTCAAGGTTATTCTTGAGCCACCGAAGGCCCCTGATATGAATAATTTTACGATTATGTACTGACATCAGTAAGTAATAACCGGAAGCAAATGCTTAAACATCTTACTTCCGGACAATCGGATCAGTCTGTAATATCTTAACTTTGGTTGAGATAACAAGAGGATTTTTGTAGTATTTCGCTACAGGAATTCGAACCCGCGACCTCTGGATCGCGAGCCCAATGCTACATCGATCCATAGTGTTTATACACGAAACGATACTTTCGATATATCCAGAGTAGAAAAAAAAACTTTGTTATCAATAGAAATCACTAAGATAAAAATAGTGCTGAAAAAAACATAAATAAAGGAAGATTAGATTTCAGGGTCCCGGCTTGAGCCCCGTGGGGCACATAACCTAACTCCCCCTGTCCTTAAGACATTGTAGGTTGAATTGTTGAGAAAAGAAAAAAACACATACGGGTGTGGGTGTTAGAGAGCGGGTGTTAGTGACATCGTAACGAAAACTTTTAGAGATGATTCAGACTATGATTCTGAGTTAATATCTAGTGGAATTTTCCGTCAAAAATTCATGTAATTATTTGTTCTTTTTTTAAATTATTTTCATTTCTATACTTTTGTGAAAAAAAAAAGAAAAAAGAAAGAGAAGAGAAGAAGGGGAAGACCAAGAAGAGCTTACATGGAACAGATTAAAGAGAAGGCGAACGTCGTGTCTTATAAGTAGGTGAAGTCTTTGATAAACAAGAATGGAGAATGTTACACCGATAAGAGCGTGGCTCTTAAATTAGTGATGATGATACTTTTGCGATGGAAAATTCCACTTGATATCAACTCAGTATCATGGTCTGAATCATCCCTCAAAGTTTTCGTTACGATGTCACTAACACCCAGGCAATATTGACTTCTATAATTTAGGACAGCTTACGTGGTCTAGTGGTTAGAGTGTTAGGTTCTCGGTCTGGACATCCGGGTTTGATTCCCGATGGGGATATTGTCGAAATCCCTTTGTGAGACTGTCCTTTGTTTGGTAAGGCAGGCTTGAATCACCTGATTGTCCGAAAAAGGGTCAAGTGAGCGCGAAACGCGTGGCATACAAGTACGAGCAAATAATTCATACTTCAAATTCCGCACTCCTCAGGGTTGCCATTTTACGACGCAAGGAGCTCTGCGATGGTACATTAAAAGGTCGTCTTGTGCATTATAACCTGCAAAACAATAAATCTAATATCCACTATTATTTAAAGATATTATGGAGGAGCTCGGTGGCGCAGCGGTAAACGCGCTAGGTCTGCGATTGTTGAAGTTAAGCAACTTTCGCAAAGGCCGGTCATAGGATGGGTGACCACAAAAAAAAGTTTTCATCTCGAGCTCCTCCGTGCTTCGGAAGGCACGTTAGGCCGTTGGTCCCGGCTGCATTAGCAGTCGTTAATAACCACCAATCCGCACTGGGCCCGCGTGGTGGTTTGAGGCCCGATCTCCCTATCCATTCATAGGGAAGGCCCGTGCCCCAGCAGTCTGGACGTTAATGGGCTGGTGATGATTTAAAGATATCCCTCCTTATCACAGGAAAGCTAAAAACCTTAGTATAATCGGTAAGTTAACGGCCTCCGTGGTCCAGTGGTTTAGCGTTGTGCTCACGATCCGGAGGTCCCGGGTTCGAATCCCGGTGGGGACATATCACAAAAATCACTTTGTGATCCCTAGTTTGGTTAGGACATTACAGGCTGAACACCTGATTGTCCGAAAGTAATATGATCCGTGCTGCGGAAGGCACGTTAAGCCGTTGGTCACGGTTATTACTTACTGATGTAAGTACGTAGTCGTTACATGAGTCATGTTAAGGGCCTTTGGCGGCTCAGTAATAACCCTGACACTAGGGTTGATGGGGTTGGTAATCCACCTCATAATCCACACGATAGAAAAAGATCGGTAAGTTATTTAAATACTTTTGTTTGCAGTATCTTATGAAAAGTAATGATGAAATTGCAGCCTATCAGATAAAGTGTACATTGCCGGTAAAGTGGCTATGGAGTTTGAGAAGCAGTAGAGCTATCGCAAATATCTGTTTGCAGGAGTAGTAGTAAAAGAAAGTGGGGTTGAACCGGCGACAGTGGCTCCCATACAAAATGCCCGTTAGGGTCTTTCCAACCTCATTCTTCTATTCCGTGGACAGGCGTTTAATTCTTGAATGCCACCATCATCATCAGCCCATTAACGTCCCCACTGCTGGGGCACGGGCCTTCCCTATATTTAATAGTATTGAGTTCGAAAACGAATGTTGTAGTAAGCCACTCTTTAAAACTAAATTAAAGCTGTTTTTATTGAAGTCATTTGATGAACATATTGAATAGTTGGTAGATTTGTAGCATTTAAGAATTAAGTTTAAAACTTGCTGTAATAGATATAAGTAAGTAAGTAATGAGTGCATGATTTCGCCAACAAACTGTCTTTCAGTTTGGCGAATGTCTTTAAAATTGTAAATGGTCTTATATTGTTATTAAATAAATAAATAATAATAATAATAATAATAATATGGATGGATAGGGAGATCGGGTCTTAAACCACCACGCGGGCCCAGTGCGGATTGATGGTTATTAACGACTGCTAATGCAGCTGGGAACGGCTTAACGTGCCTTCCGAAGCACGGAGGAGCTCGAGATGAAAACTTTTTTTTATGGTCACCCATCCTATGACCCGCCTTTGCGAAAGGTGCTTAACTTCAACAATTGCAGACCGAGCGCGTTTACCGCTGCGCCACCGACCTCCTCAATGCCACCAATTGATAGGTATAATTTATCACACCGTACCAGGTTTCCGTTGTAATCGGTTACGTTTAGGGAATAAATTGAGCGTTTTTTTTTTTGGGGAAAGATCTTGGAGATAAGTGAAGTAAGTGAGTTAGACGAATGTGTATAATGTTTGAATTGGGCTTACCTCGATGATTGATCTTCAAGGTTTTTCTTGCAGCTACTCTTTAACAGCCTTCGTGGTCTAGTGGTTAGAGCGTTAGGCTCTCGATCTGGAGGTCCGGGTTCGATTCCCGATGGGGACATTGTCGAAATCACTTTGTGAGACTGTCCTTTGTTTGGTAAGGACTTTTCAGGCTTGAATCACCTGATTGTCCGAAAAAGTAAAATGATTCCGTGATTCGGAGGGCACGTTAAGCCGTTGGTCCCGGCTATTAGCCGTAAAAACACCTCCAACAAACCGCATTGGAGCAGCGTGGTGGAGTGTGCTCCATACCCCCTCCGGTTGATTGAGGGGACGCCTGTGCCCAGCAGTGGGACGTATATAGGCTGTTTAATGTTTATGTATGATTCAGTCTCATGATTCGGAGTTGATCACATCATCACTAATTTAAGAACCTCTGTATTTAATTAAAGGACGCTCTTGTCGGTGTAGCATCCTCCACGCTACGTTTTAGGGAAAAATAGAGCAATGGTTTCTCTCTTGCCTTCTGCCCTATTTTTCAGAGTTTATATCAAGTGAAATTTCCTGTTGGAAAATTCATAAAAAATTTAGTGAGTGTTTTTATTTTTGAATTAATTTCAGTTCCATACTTTTTTGGTACGAGGTCATTATCACCCTGTATTAATAACTCATTGGTGCAGTCTGGTTCCGGAGTTCGAACCGGCGTTCTCCGTTTGAGAAGCAAGTCATATAGTATAAGTATACCACATACGGCCTCCGTGGTCCAGTGGTTGAGCGTAGGGCTCACGATCCGGAGGTCCCGGGTTGGAATCCCGGTAGGGACTTATCACAAAAATCACTTTGTGATCCCTAGTTTGGTTAGGACATTACAGGCTGATCACCTAATTGTCCAAAAAGTAAGATGGTTCGTGCTTCGGAAGGCACGTTAAGCCGTTGGTCCAGGCTACTACTTATTGATGTAAGTAAGTAGTCGTTACATGAGCCATGTCAGGGGCCTTTATAATGATAATAACCCAATAATAAC
Organism: Pectinophora gossypiella; assembly: GCF_024362695.1. Taxonomy (NCBI): domain Eukaryota; kingdom Metazoa; phylum Arthropoda; class Insecta; order Lepidoptera; family Gelechiidae; genus Pectinophora; species Pectinophora gossypiella. The sequence continues at coordinate 4,205,232 of NC_065431.1, forward strand.
CCTGACACCAGGTTTGATGAGGTTGGTACTCCACCTCACAACCTACACGATAGACGAAGTATAATACCACAGAAATACAGTGAGGCAATTTGTAAGTCAACCTCATCTTTCCTTGTCTCTTTAGTTTGGAACAACAAGAAAATATATTCACATTTTTATGATATCATTATCAGGTCTACCATTATGTGTCCCTTGAGGAGTACTTTTGAACAATTGTCTGTTACTTTTCCAGGCTAAAAATGAAGTTTTGGGGGTCTAGCAGATAACATAATGCGAGTAGCGATTCGAGCTTTAAGAGACTCCCCCCACACACTAGTATCAGCGTCCGCGCAACGTCGACCGTCGCTGGCCGGCTGCCGAACGCCAAGCGTGCGCGGCGCTGGCGTCGCTCGCGTAGACGCAGCGTTAGTTGAACTTTTTTGCGAACAAGCATAATGGACAACACAATCTATTGTAATAGTTCGTCAAATATTCGTTTTGGTATCCGTAAATAATCATAAAAATGTTACATACAAAAACAACATGCCAAAAAAAACCACACAACAACAAACTAACATAACAAAAAAACACACATGACAAATTAATAACATGACATGACAAAAAAACACACACATGACAAAATGACATGAATGCCATGATTAAGACAGTCATGTAAAATTTAAAAAAAAATATATGATTTAATGAGTACTCATACTTATTTACAATACAATACAATACAATACAAATACACTTTATTGCACCAAAATAAAAAGAAATAATTACAAAAAGTCTCTACATACACATATACATATTACATATACATATACGTATACGTACATACACATACATACGTATTACATATACGTATTTACATATTTTTTTTTACATAATTTATACATAAGTGAAATCATGCCAAACTCCACCACGCTGATTCACTGCGGGTTGGTAGAGGTGTCTTTTAAGGCTAGTGCCTGGTACCAATGGCTTATCGTGCCCTCCGAAGCATGGAAAATGTCGCCAAAAGAAATACTTGAACGTAACCCTAATCTTGCCAAAGTTGTCACAAAAAACGAAGAAAAATAAACTCTATTTTGGAGACGTAAAAGTGACAAATGGATTATTTAGTCCATTCGTTTGTGAAAACACTGTTTTGTCAGTTATTTTGACAAATCTTTTCTATTATTATGTTTCATTTGGCGTGTAATTCTCTTTGAAGACTTCTTTACTGAGCTTCGTTTTTTTTAAATATCCTGATGGACTTTTATTGTTACTTGTAACACTGTGGTGTAGTCTAATGTCTATCTGTCACATTCGCACTACCGTGTATAATCGTATAGCCATTCCGTTCGCTCTACCGCGTTAGCTATCCCGTGTATTCCCGAACGTCTATCTTGTTCGCACCCGCTCGCGGCCGGCCAATCCTGCGCCTTTGTGATCCCTAGGACATTACAGGCTGATCTGATTGTCAGACAGTAAGAAGTTTCGTGCGTCAGAAAGCAAGTTAAGCTGTTGGTCCCGGTTATTACTGATTGTGCTCCTATGCTGTTCTGGGAACAAATGAAAAACATAGATAACGTTCAGCTGCTTGTCTTCCCGGGCATGTCGTAAAAACCGACAGAGGGATTGTGTTCTCTAACATGATGGACTAATGTTATGGGTGATAGACTGATCCCTTATCACACGACATCGTATCAACAGTAGCTGCAAGTTGTCTTTGATTACTTGTGGCTCTGCCCATCCCATTAGGGATAACGGGCGTGAGTTTATGTATGTATGTACTACTTACTGATGTATGTAGTCGTTACATGTGCCATGTCAGGGGCCTTTGGCCTTCAATAGAAACCCTGCCACCAGGGTTGATGGGGTTGGTAATCCACCTCACAACCCACACGATGGAAGAAGACTATAACGCGAAGACGTGTGGTGCGTCAGACATAACCGTTTTTTAATCTAGTTAATATACCTTTATTTTTGTTTAAGTGTACTAAATCATATTTAATTTAAATAGTTCCCTACAAATTTTCACACCAAGTTTTTCCCCGTCGGAATTTTCACATCCGGCGACAAAATTCCACTGAATTTGAAACTTAATAAAAGTGGTAAGTTGTAAGGAATGGGTAAAGTTTTATCCTTATCATCAAAAGTGTCTTCATTGAGTTGCTAACCGGCTGCGATCCATTGGGAAACGACAGGACTTGCCTTGAGCACACTTTGTGCGACTTTCCTTTGTTTGGTGAGGACATTGCAGGCTTGAATCACCTGATTGTCCTAAAAAGTAAGATGATTCCGTGCTTAGGAAGGTACGCTAAGCCGTTGGTCTCGGGCTACTAGTCCAAACACCCCCACCAACCCGCAGTGGAGCAGCGTGCTGAAGTACCTATCCTCCGTATCCCTTCCGGTTGATTGAGGGGAGGCCTGTGCCGAGCAGTGGGACGACAGAGGTTCTCATACAAAATGCGAGTTAGGGCCCTCTGTTTTGGGCCTAACCCTACTGTTTTACGCAGTAAGCATGATAATAACCCCATGGTTCAACCCTTAGTGTGTTCAAGTATTCTTAACTCAGCCATAATGCAGGTGGCAATTAACTCACTTAATACGACAAGTTAATTACGGTCTGCCCCAATTTCTTGTGCCCTAATTTAAATTCTGATATGCAAAAGTATTAAATCACATATTCATAACACATACAGGGTGAAACTAGTGACACCTGGGGAGTTAAAATGGCCACCTGGGGGGTTAAAAAGGGCCACATTTGATTGCATTGCGCTGAAACACGGATCATCTTACTTTTGAATAATCAGGTGATCAGGCTGTAATGTCTATATTATGTCCCCACCGGGATTCGATTCAGGGACCTCCGGATCGTGAGCCCTACGCTCATCCACTGGACCACAGAAGCCGTCACCTAACCTGAAGATTTAACAGGTCGAATTTTACAGAAGCGACTGCCTGTCTGAACTTCCAATCCGCGAAGGGAAAACCAGCCCAATACAGGTTAGGTCGCATACCTCCGGAACGCATTTCTTGGAAATATAGGTTTCTTCACGATGTTTGTAGGATAGCTGTGCGCGTGATAATCATTTCATGAACCAAACATGCATTTCTAGATCATTGTTTTAGGTTTTGGGTTTTGAACTTGCGACCTCACAATAGGTGTCAAGCGTTGATGGGGTTGGTAATCCACATCACAACCCACACGATAGAAGAGAAATAAATTCACGAAAACAAAATAGATTTCGATTTCAACCACAATAAAACGAATACAGGAACCACGACATATAATGCCTGCGCGCGCATGTGAAATTAAATTTAGGTCTGCCCGCCATACAGTGAGTAGTCACGTGAAGTGTCCCGGAATTGATTTTCATCCTCTATTTGTCCTGGATAGTTTAAACCGACGTAACATACATAACACAAGCTCACGACTATATACCAATTGGGGTAGTCAGAGGTACAATCAAAGAGCAAAAGTTCAGTCACTGAGGCCAGCGATAAATTTGTAAACAGTGGTGAAATTTTGAACCATTCTCTCTCTCTCTATTTAAGAGCTGCGCTCTTGTCGGTGGAGTAACCGCCATTCCTCTCTTCTTCCCGCCAAAACCTTCACCTCCCGATACGACACGACCTGCACCTTCTCTTTTATTTGTTTCATAAATGTTATCCTAGGTCTACCCCTTCCTCTCTTCCCACCAACCACCTTCCACCTTCTTCCTTTCTTCTTCTTCTCTTCTTCTCTTCCAACTAATGGTTCTTCTTTGAACCATTAGTTCTCATAATTATAAAATTTATGTTTTTGAAAATGTTTTTGGTCTATTACAGAAACGACAAGTAAAGAAAGAAAGAAACATTTATTATTTAGGACACCACAGACACGGATTATATATATATATATATATATATATATATATACATTGTAATGACCTCACATCAGAAGTCAACGCACACACACGCACGCACACAAGTATATAGAAATATGTAAAACGAACACAGAAACTTATACTATTTTATTTTATTTATACCTAAATTAAATGTGACGTCATGTCGGCTTACCCATGTGTAGTGGATGGTGGTAAATGTAACCAGGGGCCTGTTTAATAAAACTTACAATTGTAAATTACAATGACAATTTCATGTACATTGCGGAGTTAGTGATCACAAATATTTTGTAGTTTCATATTAGCTACGTAATGAACATCAAATTGTCGTTGTAGTTTACAATTGTAAGTTTTATGAACAGCCTCCGTGGTCTAGTGGTTAGAGCGTTAGGCTCACGATCTGGAGGTCCGGGTTCGATTCCCGATGGGGACATTGTCGAAATCACTTTGTGAGACTGTCCTTTGTTTGGTAAGGACTTTTCAGGCTTGAATCACCTGATTGTCCGAAAAAGTAAGATGATTCCGTGCTTCGGAGGGTACGTTAAGCCGTTGGTCCCGGCTATTAGCCGTAAAAAACACCTCCACCAACCCGCAGTGGAGCAGCGTGGTGGAGTATGCTCCATACCCCCTCCGGTTGATTGAGGGGAGGCCTGTGCCCAGCAGTGGGACGTATATAAGCAGTTTATGATGAAGTTTTATGAAACAGGCCCCAGGAGATCTTAAGTGCAACCAATTAATTTATTACTTTGCAAGAAACTGATTGGACTTTGGCAGCTTATCGTACATTTATCGTAAGATTAACTAAGTACCCACACCTCAAAGAGCTTTCTGTTAGACCAACGTGATAGGTGAGCCGTATCGCCGTCTGTAATGGTCGAGACAACTGTGTTAGTGAAAACTGCACTTGAGATAAATTAATAACTCATTGGTGCAAGTCTTGTGCTGGAGTTCGAACTGGCGTTCTCTATTTGAGAAGCAAATCAGTATATCTCAATTCACGTCATCTTTCTTTTTCTCTATAGAACAATAAGAAAATGTATTCACAAAATTTTTGATACCTATCATTGTCAGATCAACCACATGTCTCCCTTGAGAAACCGGGTTCGAATCCCGGTGGGGACATGTCACAAAAATCACTTTGTGATGACTAGTTTGGTAACGACATTACAGGCTGATCACATGATTGTCCGAAAGTAAGATGATCCGTGCTTCGGAAGGCACGTTGAGCCATTGCTCCCAGTTACTACTTACTGATGTAAGTAAGTAGTCGTTACATGAGCCATGTCAGGGGCCTTTCACGGCTCAATAGTAACCCTGACACCAAGGTTGATGGGGTTGGTAATCCACCTAACAACCCACGCGATAGAAGAAGAAGATCGATCGGCAACCCTAGAGACGAATTTACTTTACAATCATTACTTAATTGTACCTCTGATGGATTTGATGGATTTCTATTTAAGCATTAATCTCAGAACTTTAGCTGTCACGTAACTAAGTTACTAGTTATATTGTAGGTACTGTATGTCATCTGAAAAGATTGCTGTTTCAGACCCGCGTTCCAAACGACGCGTGTTTAAAAACGCTCGTCTGTTTAATTTACTTTATTTGTTTTTGTAGTTTATTTTGTGTGCATTATCGCGAGGAATGGAAATCTGTTATTTGATTTATGATAAATTGATTTATTATAAATATATGCAAAAGGAAAAGAAGAAGATTTTGTGAATCGCTTTAAGCGACAAGATCGCCATTTGCCATGTAGCTAGTTAAGTATCTTTTGTAAACACGAAATCACATAAATAATTTACAAAAACAATGCTATTTACTGCACTCGTCAAAAAGCCCGCCCCTGACTAATCCGGGCGCGTAGGTGCCCATTACACTAGCTACATTTCCTCGCTGTACAGCAATGGACAACCTTTGCGCCAAGAACAATCCGGCACGGGGGTCGACTCCACTCTCTCTTAAACGACGTCCGATTTTCGCTATAAATTTTTTAGCATCGCTACCCCAACAACCCGTCGTCTCAACAGCAAGCGGGATAAAAATTTTGCGGCCTTCTGAGTCCTTATATTCTTTTGTAACTATTTTCTTTTATTTTGGTGCAATAAAGTATATTTGTAATTGCCTCTGACTAGGTACCACAATTGGGATATAGTCGCGACTTCGTGTTATGTTTTCCAACCTAGTCGGCTCGTAGCCTAGTCGTAACACACCATCATCAATTTAAGAGCCACGCTCTTGTCGGTGCAGCATTCTCCATGCTACTTTTTTAGGGAAAATAGGGCAGTGGTTTCCCTCTTGCCTTCCGCCCACAAACAGATTCGTAACACAAACAGATTTTTTTGATTAACAACTACTTGTTATTCCCGCCATTGTTCGCAGGAAACCCTACTATTAAAACTATAGAAGTTTCGTGCAAACCACCCAATTTTTTACCTCCTTAGGGGTTACTTCTTCATCATCAGCCAAAAATCGTCCACTGCTGCTGCTGTTCCCCAAGTGTCCCCACAATGACCGATCATCTGCTGCTCGCATCCTGCGTTTTCCTGCGATCAGAAGGTTATCCTTAGGCGATAAATTTCGCTAACACCCAAATTAGTGATCACCAAATTAGTGATCACATACTTCTATATTGTATGTTTCAAGCATAAAGAAAACAATTTCCAAAATCATTGGTTTAAGCCAATACTGGGCTCTCACAGTAAGGGTTCCTCTTGCCGGGGGGGCTACCTCTTGCCCCTAACTAGTGTGCCTTCTATAATTACATAATATTATAGTTTATTTTACAGCAACAGACAAGTAAGTTAGTAAGTTGTGTCATCTAACATGATGGACTAATGTTATGGGCGATAGGCTGATCCCTTATCACCATAAGGTTCATCATATCCAGCTTACGACATCGTATCAACAGTGGCTGCAAGTTGTCTTTGATTACTTGTGGCTCTGCCCACCCCATTAGGGATTACGGGCGTGAGTTTATGTATGTATGTATGTGTAACAGACAAGTATGACAAAAAATAATAAAAAAAAACGTTGCGTTTATTTACCAGCCAGCATTTAACCGCTCGTCTACACGACTTACCAAACATGACCACGCTAAATCATAACTTATTACTAAGGTAGTTAAGTTAAATTTAATATGTAACAATAGAGTGGCTCGATGACTGGAGTTAAAGTTTTCTAGTTTCATTATGTATGAGGTTTAGTTTTAGTTTTAAAGTTTGACGAAAATAAGTTATTCATTTTTAGACTCGAATCCAGCACAGGCCTAAACCTAAATAAATAGTCGAATTTGTTTCCAAATTCATGTTTGGATCATAAATGATTATTACGTGCTCAGCGGTGAAGGAAAACATCGTGAGGAAACACACATTTCCGAGAAATGCATTTCGGAAGTGACCTAACCTGTATTGGGCTGGTTTTCCCTTCGCGGGTTGAAAGGTAAGACAGGTAGTCGCTTCTTTAAAAAACCGGACCTGTCAAATCTTCAGGTTAGGCAACCGGACCTTGTGAAAAACAGGATAATGCTAGGGAGATGATGATTCCTTTTAAACAACCTCCATGATAATGGCAGTTAGAGCGTTATGCTCACGATTTGGAGGTGTACATTTGAGTCCCGATGGGGACACTGTCGAAATTCATTTGTGAGACTGTCCTTTATCACCTGATTGTCACATGAATTCGTCCTTCAGAGAGCACGTAAAGCCGTTTTTCCACGGATTAGATGACTTTGAATTAATGTTTCATGATTATAGATAATTGACATCGCTTGGTTTCCCTCCAAAATCTTATCTCCAATATCTTCTCGTCCAAAATACCTCAGTGTCTCAAGACGAAAGTCTTTGACCAGTGCGTGTTGCCAGTGATGACCTACGGCAGTGAGACGTGGCCGCTTACTATGGGTCTCGTGAGGAGGCTCGGTGTCGCTCAGCGGGCAATGGAGAGAGCTATGCTCGGTATTTCCCTGCTCGATCGAATCAGAAATGAGGAGATCCGCAGGAGAACTAAAGTCACCGACATAGCTCGGAGAATTGCAAAGCTGAAGTGGCAGTGGGCAGGACACATAGCGAGGAGAACCGATGGCCGATGGGGCGGAAAGGTTCTAGAATGGCGACCACGTGTCGGACGACGCTCAGTGGGTAGGCCCGCTACAAGGTGGACCGACGATCTGGTGAGGGTCGCGGGAGGCCGCTGGATGCGGGCAGCGCAGGGCCGATCATGGTGGAGATCCTTGGGGGAGGCCTATGCCCAGCAGTGGGCGTCATACGGCTGATGATGACTTGGTTTCCCGGATTTGTACTCAGTTAATGGCAATAGATCGCCCTCTATTACACGGGACTTAAACATAGCGAGGAGCCAGCTTATTATACTATTTTTACAGGGTGTTAGAGACACCATAGCGAATACTGAGGGGATGATTCTGTCAAAAAAAAAATCGTCTTGATTGAAATCACCCTGCTAAGCACGGAATCAACCTACTTTTTCGGACTATCAGGCGATTCAAGCCTGCAATGTTCTTACCAAACAAAGGACAGTCTCATAAAGTGATTTCGACAATGTCCCCATCGGGAATCGAACTCGACCTCGGATCGTGAGCCCAACTAGACCTCGGAGGCTGTTACTATAGTAACCTTTGTAGCGGACCCAACTAGTTGGCCACCTAGTTCCGCTCACATGCAACAGATGGCGCCACATTCAATAATGCAGTCTTCAAGCGGTCGTGAAAGTAAACGTGGTATCGAAGTTTACACGGCAAGACGCATATATACAACTTCTAATACAACACTGTCGGATCGTCGATCCCTAGCCACACTAACAACTTGTAGCTAGCGGGGTACTATGCTCAGTTCGGTAGCACGAAAACATCCTTTGGCGGCAGCACACCCTCGCCGCCAAACCTTAACATACTTATTAGGGGTTCTCAGTAAAATAAATATAACACCATACCACCATACGTGTTTCTTGTTTGCGCAAAGAACCCTCGCAATGAAATCAGCACATAATTCTGTTTGTCGAACATCTGCTCTTATACCTACTGCGTGTTTACTTAGAATATGACGCGTGGTGAAAGCTTTGGGCATAGAATAAAGAATACTACGTATAGGAGGAGCTCGGTGGCGCAGCGGTAAACGCGCTCGGTCTGCGATTGTTGGAGTTAAGCAACTTTCGCAAAGGCCGGTCATAGGATGGGTGACCACAAAAAAAAGTTTTCATCTCGAGCTCCTCCGTGCTTCGGAAGGCACGTTAAGACGTTGGTCCCGGCTGCATTGCAGTCGTTAATAACCACCAACCCGCACTGGGCCCGCGTGGTGGTTTAAGGCCCGTTCTCCCTATCCATCCATAGGGAAGGCCCGTGCCCCAGCAGTGGGGACGTTAATGGGCTGGTGATGATGATGACTACGTATAGAACGGCAACTCTTCGCCCCCCACCAGCGTTTGAGCCAGGTTTACCTCACTCCCCCTCGAACATAGTTTAAACTTGAATCGTGAAGGCAGCGCGCGGACCGTTGTTTTTATTTTTTTATCAGTTTAGTCTACTTGTTCGAAATTTGAAATAGGACGCCGACGTTCTTTTGTTTGATTTGAATATTTGATCTCACAGTACTTAATTGCCCGCGCTGACTTGCTTGCGCTGCGCGTATAAATATGTCTTTGCCTTCCGAAGCACGGAGGAGCTCGAGATGAAAACTTTTTTTTGTGGTCACCCATCCTAAGACCGGCCTTTGCGAAAGTTGTTTAACTTCAACAATCGCAGACCGAGCGCGTTTACCCTGCGCCACCGAGCTCCTCTAAAAAAAAACAAATATAGGCCAATCATAACAGGTGAGAATATTATGCAGATAGGCTGCATCCCGCGCCCCAATTTGCAAATTGCATCACATGCTGCAGCACGGGTAATCATTTGTTTTATTCTCAGTTGCACAGGGTAAAAAATGGACCTTTCTATCGTGTGGGTTGTGAGATGGATTACCAACCTCATCAACCCTGGTGTCCGGGTTACTACTGACATAACCCTTGATTTGGCTCGTGTTATTTTATTTTTTATTTTTTTATTTATGGAAAACATACAGCTTAAAATAACACATGTGTCAATATAACACACTTAAGGTAGTACAGAAGCCAATTAAGTTTTCACCAAGAATTAATGCATGCACTTGGGTATACAAAAAGAAGTTAAAATAAAACACATATAGGATGATTAAAAGAGAATACGAATCTAAACATACATACATACTTAAACAGCCTATATACGTCCCACTGCTGGGCACAGGCCTCCCCTCAATCAACCGGAGGAGGTATGGAGCATACTCCACCACGCTGCTCCAATGCGGGTTGGTGGAGGTGTTTTTACGGCTAATAGCCGGGACCAGCGGCTTAACGTGCCTTCCGAAGCACGGAATCATCTTACTTTTTCGGATAATCAGGTGATTCCAGCCTGAAAAGTCCTTGCCAAACAAAGGACAGTCTCACAAAGTGATTTCGACAATGTCCCCATCGGGAATCGAACCCGGACCTCCAGATCGTGAGCCTAACGCTCTAACCACTAGACCACGGAGGCTGTCTGATCTAGACATAATAGTAATAATATTAGTGAGTACAGACTATCTTTGAGTATTTACTCTTCAGTAGTCAGTCCAACTTACTAATAGCAAACAAAATAAAGAAAGAAACAAAAAATACGTAAGTACTTATTTTAATTCAATTTAAATAGATTTATTTTTAATATTTTTTATAGATTTTTTTTGTTATGACTACGTACATCAATAAATAAAATGATTATGTGTATTTATTTATTTATTTATTATGGACAACTTACAAGCTACACTCTGCACATGCAAAGTTACAGACAATATAATGTGTTTATGAGCATGACTTTAGATTTATAAGACCTAATATTGTATGCCTATATGGCGGGATATAGCTGGATGAATCAACTTATAATTGACATGAACGCCTACTGTACTGTACATATGATCCACAATAAATATATTTCATTTCATTTCATAAAAAATAACCGGTACCACCTTACCGTGCCTTCCGAAGCACGGTGCATCTTACTTTCGAACAATCAGGTGATGATCCTGTAATGTCCTAACCAAACTAGGGATCACAAAGTATTTTTTGTGATTTGTCCCCACCGGGATTCGAATCCGGGACCTCCGGATCGTGAGCACAACGCTCAACTACTGGACCACGGAGGCCGTTAAGTAATGGTTATTATAATATTCAAAATAATTATTTAAAAAAAAATAACGTTAAAAGCAAACTAACATAAGGTTGAATTTTTACAATACCTTAAAACTCTCGCGTCATTATTAAAAAAATGCATAACAAATTCATAGCGAAATGAGGGTAGATGCAATCTGAACTTCTTTATTAGTACTCCGTCCCTACAGTCTTCGCGTGACCACCTTCGGTGCAACACGGCCCGGGAAAGTGACTATTTCACGTTTTATTAAATTATTAAATTAATACCAAGTAAAAAGCACGCGTCCATAATCCGTTATAAGGTGAGCAGAGTAAAGTTAAAAGAAGAAGAACCACGAAAATACCCGTTAAAATAATCTGAATACATTATGGTAAGTCTGTTTGCCATTATTACCTACCTACTTTTTTAACTGCCTATATACGTCTCACTGCTGGGCACAGGCCTCCCCTCAATCAACCGGAGGGGGGATGGAGCATACTCCACCTTTTTAACGGCTAATAGCCGGGACGTACGGCTTAACGTGCCCTCCGAAGCACGGAATCATCTTACTTTTTCGGACAATCAAGTGATTCAAGCCAGAAACGTCCTTACCAAACAAAGGACAGTCTCACAAAAGTGATTTCGACAATGTCCCCATCGGGAATCGAACCCGGACCTCCAGATCGTGAGCCTAACGCTCTAACCACTAGACCACGGAGGCTGTTAACCTACCTACTTACCGTAATTTATTTTCATCATCATCAATTTTTTTTTTAGAGAAAAATAGGGCAGTGGTTTCCCTCTTGCCTTCTGCCCCGCAGTACTGTCTGACGCAAGTGGGATGGCGCCCAGAGTAGTCTATTACAAAGCCATACTAGGACTCCTGTACTCCGCTTCTGATTAGAAATTTATCTTAAGACAAGAATAATAGAATAGAATTGAAATAGTTTATTATAAAAGGACGCCACATAAAATACGAGACAATAATGTCATTTAAAATTTTCACAAAACAATTAAAAAAAGTTATTAAAAATTACGGATGTTCGTCGAAATGATCATAAGGTGGTACTCGTAGACGTCCTGAGATATTTCAATTCGCAAAATGTCCATTTCACAATTCGTAAAATGTCCAATTCGTAAAACGACCAACTCGCAAAATATCCAATTCGTAAAATGTCCGATTCGTAAAATGTCCAATTCGCAAAATGTCCAATTCGCAGAATGTCCAATTCGCAAAATGTCCAATTCGCAAAATGTCCAATTCGCAAAATGTCCAATTCGCATAATGTCCATTTCACAGAATGTCCAATTCGCATAATGACCATTTCGCACTCTGTCCAATTGTCATCGTTACGTGTTCTAACTTGTTGACGACCCAGTTAGCCTAGGTGGTTAGCTCCCCTACCCTGCTTCCTAAGCTGAGGTTCGCAAGTTCGAATCGCGCTTTGGCCATGGGTATTTATTTACATTTGTAATATTGTGTAACTGCCTCATTGGCATGTCATAGTATAAACATTTTAATTTTCTCAGTTAACCCACCAAAGTTGTTATTTTTGTTTAAGGGTGGTATTAATAAACTAATCTCAGCTGAGACTGCCCTCAAGATCATGCTCAAGTCCCTGTCTTTATATGAGAACTGTCACATTGACATGATCTTGAAAGCAGTCTCAAGGCTGAGATTGGTTTATTAATACCACCCTTAAATACACTAAAACAAGTACTCCCGGTCAATCTGATTCGCATTATAACCCGACCGCGTTACGAAGCACAACGCGCTATATACGTAATAAGACGATGCGTACTTACTTAATTTGACACGATTTTATTGAATGTATATACCGCTGTGTACGAATGTATAACTAAACAATCGCCAAGTTTTCGCCGCATTTTTGTATCAAGAGCTGTATCTACGGTAGTGGTAAATCAATGCTTACACTTGAAGTACGCCACCTTAAATATAATATAAAATTCATAATAATATCATCATCACCAGCCCATTAACGTCCCCACTGCTGAGGCACGGGCCTTCCCTATGGATGGATAGGGAGATCGGGCCTTAAACCATCACGCGGGCCCAGTGCGGATTGATGGTTATTAACGACTGCTAATGCAGCCGGGACCAACGGCTTAACGTGCCTTCCGAAGCACGGAGGAGCTCGAGATGAAAACTTTTTTTTGTGGTCACCCATCCTATGACCGGCCTTTGCGAAAGTTGCTTTACTTCAACAATCGCAGACCGAGCGCGTTAACCGCTGCGCCACCGAGTTCCTCAAAATCCTCAAAATTCATATAATATCATCATCATCAGCCGTACGACGCCAAGGCATAGGCCTCCCCCAAGAATCTCCACGACGATCGGTCCTGCGCTGCCCGCATCCAGCGGCTTCCCGCGACCTTCACCAGATCGTCGGTCCACCTTGTAGCGGGCCTATATCATATAATATAATTCGTATTAAATATAATATCTTCAACTCCAAGACGATCCGAGGCACAATTCCGAACCCTTCCTAACATTTATCGCAAAATCGTTTCAAGGTCAAGAGAGCAAGGTCACAGCGGCCTAAAATGATAGCTTGTGGAACCAAAATGGACTTCCTAACTCCCAATATTACTTCTCAAAGGACAACCTTGGGGAACTTCATCGAATGACATAAGTGGCGTGAAATAAAAGTCAACTTTATTCTTAGTGGAAGTAGTTTCTTTATTCTTTATCCGTAGTACATAAAGCGAAGGTTGGTAGGGCTGGTTTTTTTTTTTTTTTGACGTGACTTATTGTAGATTTGCCGCAGATGGCATTAACTACTTGGCCGGACAAAAGTAGGGCTGGCAGAGGAAGACATAGTAGGACATACAATCAAAGAGCAAAGGTTCAGTCACTGAGCCCAGCGAATTATTTGTAAACAGTGGTGAAATTATGAACCATGAATAGTCATACATACATACATAAACTCACGCCCGTAATCCCTAATGGGGTGGGCAGAGCCACAAGTAATCAAAGACAACTTGCAGCCACTGTTGATACGAAGTCCAAAGATGGATATGATGAACCTTATGGTGATAAGGGATCAGCCTATCGCCCATAACATTAGTCCATCATGTTAGATGACACAATCCCTCTGTCGGTTTTTACGACATGCCCGGGAAGAGAAGCAGCTGAACGTGTTCTATGTTTTTTATATGCTCCCAGAACAGCATAGAAGCAGAATTATGAACCATGAATAGTCATAATTATAAAATTCATATTTTAGTAGGTGTTTTTGGGTCTTTTACAGAAACGACATGTAACCAGGTCTTAAGTGCGGACAGTTTAAACCTTTTCCTATCCCTATATCCATATGTACGCTTAAATCTTTAAAACTACGCAACGGATTTTGATGCGGTTTTTTTTTAATAGATAGAGTGATTCAAGAGGAAGGTTTATATGTATAATAACATCCATTAAACAGATAGATAGATAGACAGAATCTTTATTTAGGTTTAAGACGTTACATAAACTTCTTAATATTAAAATTTGAACATATATGAAATGTAAGACTTAAACTAAAAAGGGTACCAGCTCGGCTAATGTCGTATCGACCCACATATGAGGGATAATACGACGCCGATTTTCAGCCAGACCCCTTAAAAATAATACAAAAACTTAAACTAATAACAAATCAATTATCAGCAACAGACTCTGTGCTATTAAAATAAAAACATTATGCGCACTGTTCATATAGGTACCTTACTTAAGTAATTTTGAGTCGTTTGTATTAGTGGAGAAATACTGTTATTTTTGAGGTTTTTAATGTGCAGTCGTAAATAATTTCATTTTTTCCTCAGCATTGTCGGGGCGGGTTGCTAGTATAATATAAATCATCTACTTATCTTTTTGTCTACAGAGTCGACCAGTCTTCAGGAGATGGGGGAGGAAAGGCGTTCAACAGGCTGAACGGCTTTCTCAGCCTGAAGACTCCACTCATCAGTACCAAGACTTTGGGGTAAGCCATTCATTCAATATTACCGGGTGAGAGCCTTCAGCGCTCCCCATTTGTCCGGCCAAGTAGTTAATGCCATCTGCGGCAAATCTACAATAAGTCACGTCAAAAAAAAAATCATTCAATATTACACATTTATAGCGAAGGAACCTCAAAGTTTCAGCTGAAGAATTAAGCTTGAGGCTAATGTGACCATGTATTTAGACTTTTTTCGCACTAACGCCGACATTCCATGCAAAATCCTAAATCTATAGTCACATTAGTATCACGTTTATTTCTTTTTATTAGGCATTTCAACAGTACTTTATATTACATTCAGGTTAAAAGTGTTTCTATTTCTCAAAAAAGAATTTCAAATTCACTTTATATTAGAAACAATTAAATAGGTATTCATCATCATTGTCATCAGCCCATTAACGTCCCCACTGCTGGGGCACGGGCCTTCCCTATGGATGGATAGGGAGATCGGGCCTTAAGGTGATGTGTTTCAGTCAGCTAGGTAACGCTGCGTCAGTAGATGGCGTTACTTCTGCAGTTTTCGTATTTTTTTCCATTTATTCGTTTAGTGTTGAGTTCTGACCCAGTGAAATGTTAGGTGGCGAAATCTTACATACATTATCTTTAAGTTAAGCTACAATTTTGATGTATTTACTGAAGATATCATATTGAAACATTGCATCAAAAGTTGGTGTCATTTCAATTTGTGTACAAACACGAAGCTGTCACACACACATGCGAACTAGGTTAGCTATTAAAAGAGATGCATAATTTGAAGTCTACTTCTAACTTCTAAATGGCGCATTTGGTAAAGCAGTAGCCGCCATTCTTAAGGTTCACGGTTCAAACCCAACTGCATGTTTTAATTGTTTTTACTTTTTGTATTTTTTTTTACAATTGAATTTGGCGAACCCGTCTATTTGTTACGGAATTTTCAAAAAGTATCACTTTTACCAATAATATTATAATTAAGTATACAATAATTTACTTTGCACTAAAGTACCTTCCGTAATTTCCGTATTTTTTATTTTGTAAAATTCTAACAGGCATTAATCGCATCAGTGAACATGCGGCTAACTAAAAAACTACTGAACGGATTTTCATACGGTTTTCACCAATGAGTAGAGTGATTCATGGGCGTGCTTTAGGGTTTATAATTTATACAAGTATTTTTTTTGTATAAAATGGTTCAAAAATGATGATGAATGTCAAACATAATTATCGTTACAAATATAGCCGACTTGGAGCTTTCGGCGAAAACGCTGCCTGAGCCCATTGAGATATAACAAAACAACGTATGGTTGAATTGTTCCTTTTTTGTAGGTATACCGAAAAGTCCACAATATGTCATAATAATTATATTGTGTATAAAGAATTGTGTATATGTATTGTATGATTTTACAAATAACGATCACAGTACAGTAATAATAAGGTAGATTTTTCCTAAATTGCGTAGGTTCAAACTTTGTCGCATCGCGTTTGAAAGATGTAATAGCGCTTCAGGACGTCCCGCAAGCACGGCGCTGATGTCGCAGTATCCGCATATAATTATTATGACTTGTCATTTAGTTCCAATAAAATCCGCGGGACTTCATACGTATGTCAGTGACAGCTGGTGATAGCATGCGGGACACTTAGCACCTAATCGAATTCTATGTTATTTTCGCGCCCAGTCCAGACGACTCACAGCGCATTTCTGGACATAATATTTACGCGTGGTGTTTATTGTTAGGTTAGTTAGTTCAGGTTAGGACGTCTTTTTATAACGAGGACGTTAAAAAAAGACGAGGCTGGGACGTATTGAAGTAGTATTTCCATATATACGCGGCCTGAAATGGGCTGTTTCGGGGACCTGAACTGGTTGCTGTCGAACTTATTATCACGTTTTCTTGATTAAAATTCATAAATAAGTCAAATAGAAAAAAGAAAAAAGATTTTATTTAGTTTTAGATCTGTCATGATGTCTGTGATGTTTGTTTATTATACATAAGAATTTCAAAATTTATCTTATTTTTTTTCCCAAAGGGCAAGGCAAAGGGAACTATGAACATACAGCCATGTCTTGTGTTTTTTTTTTTCTTGATGATGATTAATGAAATGATGAAACCTAAGCCCCCACCCTCGGAGCAGACTCCTACTCCGAACCCCAAACGAAGTAAGCGGCTTGTTGGCGCAAAGCGAAAATAGATAGGTACACTTTGTTTATTGAATATTCCGATTTAATAATACTATCGGGAATGTTTTCCGACTAATGTGATCATTAACCACAAAACACCACTTCGTATTGATTATTTAGATTATTCAATGAAGAAAGCAACCTTCCCGTTCCCGGTCCCACCAAAAAGTCCGCGACAAAGAGAATATAAATAAATCTGTATGTTGGATGGAAAAACAATTAATTATAAATGACTACTATTTATGCCGGCAAATGCAACAACTTCTTTTTTGATTTGGTTTTCCCCGAAGGGTAAGGCAAAGGGAACTATGCCCATACAGCCATTTCATTTTATGTATTGATTTTTTATTATAATATATGTCCTCTTTTAAAACACGGTATTTACCCATTATTTAAAAATGTTTAAATAAGATACGTTATTACAAAAATATTTTTCCAATATTCCTTTTCTCAGATTGTAGTATTTTTAGTTTTTTATTTATATTTATTCTCTTCATACAAAATATCTTTATAAATTGTCACTGACATTCTATTACACTTGTCAAGTAGTCAAAGCCTTTAGAAAAAAAAAATATCACGCACACAAACTAACATTGACACCTCTACACGCTCAGCAAATACACTGTAATCTGCACCACTACAAATGTAGAATTGATCAAAATTGAGGGTCTGAAATATGGTACTTCTCGTATTCGGACCCTAAATTTTTGTTAGTTTGCGAAAATAATTCACCAAAATATTACTATTTATCGGTTTTATAACAATATTCCTCTATCCGTTTTCCTGTAGCACTGCATCAACTTTTGTATGGAAAACGAATCACCTTAAACCATCACGCGGGCCCAGTGCGGATTGATGGTTATTAACGACTTCTAATGCACCCGAGACCAACGGCTTAACGTGCCTTCCGAGCTTGAGATGAAAAACGTTGTTTTTTTTTTGTGGTCACCCATCCTATGACCGGCCTTTGCGAAAGTTGCTTAACTTCAACAATCGCAGACCGAACGCGTTTACTATTTTTTTATAAGAACAACAAACAAACTATGGCTCACCTTTTGTGCTGTCCTAAGTGCCCTAACACCTGCTCTATTAAATACCTTCACGAAACCACTGACAATCCCGTAAGCATGGCCAATTATTGGTCAGCAAAAATTTATCATCGATCGCCATCGACTCGCAAAGAAGATAAGAACCAATGGTCAGACAGGCAGTCGCTTCTGTATAAAACTATACCTGAAAAACAACAAACATATAACCCTCCTTTTGCTTCGACGTAGTCGGCTAAAAAAGAAAACATTTACATTCAATTTGGAAGACTTCTTATTAAACGTGGTTAAAAGTTGTCTTTTTAATTACGAACTTATTATAAATGTGTACGTATTTATAATTATTCTATTGAATAACTTTTATATTTTCCGAAAAAAAATCAGCGCCATCTATGTACTCTAAGCGTGAACTAATACAACCCTTTCATTGTATTTCCTTTCACGAGTTTCCAGTAGTAGGCCAGCGTACCAAACAGTTCTAACGTCCGCCAACAGATGGCGCCATAAGTCGGAAAACTGCACACAAATTGTTACGTAATTGTGGGAGCTTATTTTGTCAAAACGTCTAACGATTTGATACCCTAAGGACGGCGTTTACCTAAAAAAGTTTAATAAGAATTTGCATAAAGCTCAAAGTTATTGGCCCGCAGAGAGTAAAGGTAAAAATATAGAGAAGAAACAGTAGATTTTTTTTTTACCCGACTGCCAGGAAGGGTTTTGTATATTTTGGCGTGTATCATGTTTTCTGATTTTTTTAAAGTAACCATCGAAACATCCCCACAGTTGGATGGATTTAAATAAATGTTTTGTATATTATCTTATTCGCTTTAAGCGCTCAATGGTTACAGGCTAGATTTGAAAATAGAATAGAAATAGTTTATTACAAAAGGCGCCATGCACAAAAAAAAGACAACAACATCATATCAAATTTCCACTAAACAATTACAAAAAAAGCAAGACGGATGTTTGTCGAAAAGATCATAAGGTGGTGGTGGACGTCCTGAGATAAAAGGGCCTCACTCAGCACAAGTCGCGGCGTGAACCACGACGCTGATATTATGTGGACCCTGTTGGGTGACGCACGAACATCGTGTTCCATAAACATGTGTTCATAAAATCAAAATGGCGGCCGTCAAGTACAAAATGGCGGTAATAATGTAAAAAAAAATGTTACGCAAAAATGTTGAGTGGCGTATCAATTGATTGGAAATGTCTTTTTTAAGGAAGACGATGTTTCTTAATAGATTTTCCATGCAGATGACCCCGTTTACTATATAAAACAATCTGCGAGAAGGATTTTCTTTTATTTTTTATTTTCTAAGTGAATAATTTTCTCGGTGTGGACACGTAGAGCGGATGAAGGATAATAGGCTTACGAAAGCAGTATGAGCGAGGGTTGATGGTAGGGCTGGCAGAGGAAGACCTAGAAGGACGTACGTAAATTGGAGATGTCCTTAGAAAAGGTTCAGTACAATCTATTCTAAACCTGCGTGTGTGTATGAAACGATTGACGAATGTGGAGGAAGCAAGAGAAGTGTGTCAGGAACGAAGCAAATGGAATTCCATAGTCTCTGCTTACCCCGGTGGGAAATTGACATGAGTTTATGAATGTATATAATATGTAAGTGATTACTATTATTAAATTATTTGAGATTATAATTAGGTCCACCAAAGTGGGTTATGTAAGCCATTATATGCATATTTTCCGATCACGTGTGGCTCTGCCTACCCCATTAAGGATTATAGACGTGTGTTTGTATGAAGGTCATTATAATTAATATAATATATGCAATAATACACGTTCAATCAATCGAATCTCTATTGTTGTGCAAATTAATTCCAAACTGACACACTTCACTTACGTTTGACTGATTTTACATACATACGTATACATTAACTCATGCCTATTTCCTACCGGGGTAAGCAGAGACTTTGGAATTCTATACGCTTCGATCCTGACACACTTCTCTTGCTTCCTCCACATTCATCAATCGTTCGGAAAGCACGTTAAGCCGTTGGTCCCGGCTGCATTAACAGTCGTTAATAACCGTCAATCCGCACTGGGCCCGCGTGATGGTTTAAGGCCCGATCTCCCTATCCATCCATAGGGAAGGCCCGTGCCCCAGCGGTAGGGACGTTAATGGGCTGATGATGATGAAGCTTTTTACAACACCTACCACTGGATTCCACGTGCTCGATAATGCGTGTTATACGGTACTTAGTTTATATGCGATGGATGTACATCTGATTACCCCGATTATATGGCCGTGAGTATATATGTATATAATTATGTTGACAGCCTCCGTGGTCTAGTGGTTAGAGCGTTAGGCTCACGATCTGGAGGTCCGGGTTCAATTCCCGATGGGGACATTGTCGAAATCACTTTGTGAGACTGTCCTTTGTTTGGTAAGGACTTTTCAGGCTTGAATCACCTGATTGTCCGAAAAAGTAAGATGATTCCGTGCTTCGGAGGGCACGTTAATCCGTTGGTCCCGGCTATTAGCCGTAAAAACACCTCCACCAACCCGCAGTGGAGCAGCGTGGTGGAGTATGCTCCATACCCCCTCCGGTTGATTGAGGGGAGGCCTGTGCCCAGCAGTGGGTGGGACGTATATAGGCAGTTTATGAGTATATATGTAGGAAAGTAAGAATACTATGTAAGGAAAATGAATGGGAATTTGATTGTTTATGGTATGAAAGGAGGATGGTTAATGAGTGGGACGTAGTGAGTTTTTTAAAAGTAAGAAAGGGGACTTTTTGGTGCGATGTCGGACGGGAGGGATGATTTCGGTTTTAATATAAGGTGTGTATAAGCTGCTCAACATATTCTGTTTTCTATTTGCTGTGTCCAGCGAAAGTGTTATGTCAAATGTTGTAAATGATTTTATTACCGTTAAGAACGGAAGGCGATTGGGGCAACCACCGTTCTACACGCCCTATCTATGGAGTAATGGCGATTACTCCACCGACAAGAGCGCAGCTCTTAAATAATGAGAGAGATAAGGTGTGTGTGTATAAAAAGGAGTAAAGATATTTAAAAAATATCCGAGCTATTTCATTATCCCTATGAAATAGCTCGGATATTTTTTAAATATCAAATGTTATGTAAGGTAAATACCTTGGATTGAACGGCTAAAATCACCGCTCTATCCTTTTCATTGTGCTCCACGCAGAATCGTAACTATCAGTTGAGATACGAAGCGAGCGACACACAATATTTTCATGACATAACGCATTCTATCAATCAGATTGGAAACGGAATAACGTTAGGGAGAGAGGGAGGAAGATGATAGCGAAAAATAAATGGGTTGTTCTTCTTTTTTATCGACAATGATCTGTCCTTCGTTCTGCTTCTGATAAGTTATGTTTTAGAATTTTATTTCATGTTTTGATTGTCCAAAAATATAGTTATCTTATTATACTCAAAATACAAGCAAAATACTAATCGGTTCCTCAATTAGTTATTAACGTAGCTTGATCGTTTTTCACAAAATTATGTGACAGAGTGGTAAATTGAAATGCTGTCTCCGATGAAAAGGGCCACTCTGTCACAATATTTTTTGGAATGCGCCTGCAAAGAAAAGTATGTTACCAAGATAAAGAGAACCACTAAATAGTCCTCTACAGACACATCTTTATATGATGTTTTAAAATATTTATTGCCGTTATAATTTTAAAGATGTTAAATCCGATAAATCGAGAAAATGTCTTTTTATTGTCGATAAAAAAGAAGAACGACCCAAATAACAAAAGGGGCTTCTAGCTTTTTGCTTTCCATGATAATATAATGCGCTACACTTCAGCTGTTATTATAATTGCGTACATATACAGCCTATATACGTCCCACTGCTGGGCACAGGCCTCCCCTCAATCAACCGGAACAGCCTCCGTGGTCTAGTGGTTAGAGCGTTAGGCTCACGATCTGGAGGTCCGGGTTCGATTCCCGATGGGGACATTGTCGAAATCACTTTGTGAGACTGTCCTTTGTTTGGTAAGGACTTTTCAGGCTTGAATCACCTGATTGTCCGAAAAAAGTAAGATGATTCCGTGGTTCGGAGGGCACGTTAAGCCGTTGGTTCCGGCTATTAGCCGTAAAAACACCTCCACCAACCCGCAGTGGAGCAGCGTGGTGGAGTATGTTCCATACCCCCTCCGGTTGATAATTGCGTATGGCAGACAAAAATAAAATATCCTGCTGATTTATTTTATTTATTTATTTATTAAGGTACATACAACATTACAGTATGGCCCAATGCGCTGTATGACGAGAAAACAATATACAAACTAATAAAAAAAAAACATTGAATGAAAAAAAAAAAAGAAACAAAAAGAAAATAAGACTATAAATAACATGAAAAACACCAAAAGAAATTACAATTTCAAAATTAAAAAGTAATTAAAGCACATAATAACGGGTTCTTACCGCGTTAAAATGGGGATATGAGACTCCCGATATTTCGACACTGTTGCAAGTGCCATGATCACGGGATGATAACTCGATGTTACTTAATTCATAAATAAAATTCGAAATAAAAATTCGAAAATTCGAAATTCGAAATCGCCAGGTCGCTGACAGAAAAAAGAACCTGACAGGAAAGAGAAGCTTCTTTGTAAGATCTCAATCATTTTCTTTATTTTTGTTTACATTTCTGTGCTTCTACCGGGCAGTCGTACCGATAAAATTGTACCGAGATAACAAAAATTTATGACCTACAAAATCTAAATTAGTAATAAAACATAACCGTAGATTTAAAAGGCCTATTATACGACACGATTTCAAAAGTCCAGCGTGCGGGATGGAAGTGGACCCGAGCCATAGAATAAAATCAAATCAAATCAAATCAAAATCTTTATTTGTGAATACAGGTATACAAAAGGTGTTACATAAAGTTATTATAAACTCTGTATTCAGCCTGTTAGTAGGCATACAAATAGTGACTTATTATTTAAGTACTTAATGGTGCTAATTCCTGTAAATACCATCTAATTTTATTTTAAGTTATATCTGTCATTTTCTTGTCCGCCGAAAAGGAAAGGGACGGGTAATCAACAAGCATAAAATTTATGGAACACACGTCAATTTTAAGCACAAATCTAAACCAACCGTCTAAAAATTTTACATCCGTCAATAACCCGACACAGTTAAGTAGACAGCACGTCAAACGGATTGCATACCAGCGACGTACCTTTTGATTCGCCCGGGTTATTCATTCATTCACTCATTCTTCCTAAAATTAAGACCTGTGAATCATCCGTCCCTTTCCTTTTCGACGGATATGAAAATGACGGATATAACTTTAAATAAAATTAGGCGGTGTCTGCAGGAATCGGGGCCAATATTAAATTCAAAATTATACAATTTGGTTTTTAAGCAGAGATGTCAATTTAAATCTAAAGATACATACATATAATAATATTATATAAGATTATTTAATATAAAATTTGGATGACGACAATATAGCGATGTAATTTGTATATTGTTATGATTTTATTGTGATGTAATATTGTAAAGTAATCTATAGTTATAATGTATACCTACTCATCGAAATATTTGTTGACGTGTAATGTTTATTATGAATAAAGAATTGAATTGAATTGAATTATCCGTTAGGTATTCATGGATGTTATAATAGGCTTTATTAGTCAATAGTGCATGTAACTCGTTCTTAAAATTTTCCAGATCTAAACATGTCATAATAATATGTTCAGGCAATTTATTGAAGATCTTAGGAGCTAGACCTAAGATACTTTTGTGCAGTAGAGCTGTGTTATGTGGTACTGTACACAGTCTATTTTTATAGCCCAGGATTCTATTATGTACCTCTGTAGTCTTTTTATAAGGAATAATACTACGTATAGAACGGCAACTCTCCGCTCCCCACCAGCGGCTGAGCTAGGTTTACCTCACCCCCTCTCGGTTTGTTTGTTTGTGTACTCTTTATTGCTTTAAAATATATTATAAAGGAAATTTACATATAATTTATCGTTAGATAAAGCATAGGCGAGCTTATCCCTATTTCAGAAATCATTTATTCGCTTAGGATAGGTAGGTACAGAGTCACAATATGGTATAAAGCAGTGTTACAGCATCTCTATCCTGCTAATTATTATTAGCATGCAAATGTCGAAAATTAGAAAAATTCTCTAATACTATAAAAACTAGTAATAAGCCATTCGCGTAATTTAAAAGTCATAACTTTAGAATCATCGTTTCTGAACGATGCAGCCAAAACATGTTTAAATCGAATAGAGGACTTTCTAAACAAAGTGTAGTTTTTGGACAGTAGTCCCTTGGTAGTTCGTGTGGTAATTGGGTTTTCTTCCAGCTAACCTTGGACAGCCTGAGAGAAACTTAGTGGGCCGGTCTTAGTCTTCAGTCGTATGGGGTCAGACGTCACACACACAGATGCGCGTGTACGATAACGTCAATGTGTAGTGTCTGTGTAAAACGAGGTGTTTTGTATGAAGTGTCCGAGATGTGGTCTTACTAAATGGCCCTTACCCAAACTTAGGCTCCTCCCAAATCGTGTCGTGAAAAAGACCTTTAACTTTTAACTTCTCTTTTACTGGAACCATAAAGTAAAGTTATCAGAACTGACCTTGAAATAAGGCTCGTTGGTTCGCCGTAAAAACCGGCTTATCTGTTACCAGCAATTCGATCCGGTTTCATCCGGGTATAATATTTACCCGAATGCATTACAAGGATAATAAACCATCGCGAGGAAACCCAAATTCCTGAGAAATGCGTTTCGGAGGTATGTGACTTAACCTGTATTGGGCTGGTTTTCCCTTCGCGGGTTGGAATGTCAGATAGGAAATAGCTCATTGTGCGAACTTCTAAAGAATGGAATTCTCTACCTGCGTCATTGTTCCCAGATATGTACAGGGTGTTAGTGACATTTTCAAATTTTCCGTCGCAAAATTCATGTTTTTTTTGTTTAAATATTTTCAATTCTACACTTTTACGATGGAAAACTCTCTGAATACTGAGCTGACTCATCCCCCTCAGCGTTCGTTACAATGTCACTAATAACAGCCTGTATAATTCGGGGATTTTCAAGGCAAGAGTCAAAAGGTACTATTTGAGTTTGCGTGCTCCAGCTTAGACCACATCGCTGCTTTAGACCAGTCGGGATCGTGGTCAAATGCACTCAATTTTTTTAATAATAAAAAAAGCTTCAGTAGAAATTAATTATTATAAAACAATAAAAAACCTTGCACACTACATACATACATACATAAACTCACGCCCGTAATCCCTAATGGGGTGGGCAGAGCCACAAGTAATCAAAGACAACTTGCAGCCACTGTTGGTACGAAGTCCAAAGATGGATATGATGAACCTTATGGTGATAAAGGATCAGCCTATCGCCCATAACATTAGTCCATCATGTTAGAGGACACAATCCCTCTGTCGGTTTTTACGACATGCCCGGGAAGAGAAGCAGCTGAACGTGTTCTATGTTTTTTATATGCTCCCAGAACAGCATAGAAGCACACTAAAATTAGGAAAACAAGCCCCACAAGTATATTGCTTAATAAACAATATAAAATGCACTACAAAATGTATTCGTAATCATCATTTTCCTAGCTAACGGCCTCCGTGGTCCAGTGGATGAGCGTTGAGCTCACGATCGGGAGGTCTTGGGTTCGAATTCCGGTGGGGACATTTCACAAAAATCACTTTGTGATCCCTAGTTTGATTAGGACATTATAGGCTGATCACCTGATTGTCCGAAAGTAAGACGATCTGTGCTAGAAGGCACGTTAAGCCGTTGGTCCCGGTTACTACTTGCTGATGTATCTAAGTAGTTGTTACATGAGTCATGGCAGGGTCCTTTGGCGGCTCAATAGTAACCCTGATACCAGGGTTGATGAGGTTGGTAATCCACCTCACATCCCCGTGTATAATATAGAAGATCTCCGTAGCATTATCCCGTTTTTCACAGGGTCCGCGTACCTAACCTGAAGTTTTGAGAGGTCCGGTTTTGCAGAAGCGACTGCCTGTCTGACCTTTCAACAGGCGAAGGGAAACCAACAAAAGAAAGAAATAGATACGTATCAACACTCGAAAAACATTACTCTCATTAACAGTCGGGTGAAAACCGGACCTGTCAAATCTTCAGGCTAGGTAAGCGGGCCCCGTGGAAACGGGATGAAAATGAAAATGAAAAATGTTTATTTTGTTTTACAATAAAGCCTTAACTACTGGTGGATTGGGGTCTCCATTTAAGCGACATAGCCTGTGTTTGGAGGCCCGCTCTTCCATTATTACAAATCAATTGTCATGTAAATAAAGCAGTGTGGTAGGTTTAAAAAGAAGACAAGTACTACGGCATGCAGATAGAATATAATATCAGCACACCCAGCCCTACGATGTATAGGTAAATCTTGGGATCAGTACATATTACTAGGACATACCAGGAATAGACTACTGGGTGTGCCGAGTATAACGCTAGGTAACATTATTGTATTGTTTAATAGAACATGATGTATATGAAGCATCGAGGAAGCGACAAACTGGTTTTAGAGGGAATCTCGTATACGAGGTACGCCGCATTGATTGGCATTTATGCCTACTCGGTACGACAGTGCACTATGTGTGTTTTTGAGTTCATTTCTTTCAATGTTTTCTGTATTTTTATATTATTATTTTTATTTTATTTTTTATTTTTCTGTTTTAATGCGACGAATGGGTGCCGAGACAAACCTCTGTGGTTTAACGGCATCATTCAAACCATGTATTTAGATTAAGAATATAATGAAAAAAAAAAACAAAAACATTGGATAAGACGAAAAACTATTCTAATGAGTGAGATTGATCAGTAGGTGTCATGTGCATTGCACAGTATAGTGCGTGTGTGAGTGAGTGTGTGTGTGTGTATGTGTGTGTGAGTGTGTGTTTATATGTAGTAATGCTAGACAGAGATGGCTAATCGAGCAAAATGGGTAATCTATCTCTAGCATTCACATTAGACTGTCACAGTACACGAGTGTCGATCTGTCTTAGTTACCTGTCAGATACGACCTTCAATAAATGGAATAGGACGGCTGAACAGATCTGTTCCCGTATCTATTGCAGTTATGACAACTAATTGATTCTTTTTCTTCTAAAATTAAAAAAAAATCAAAAATATTTATTATTCAAAATTGGCTCACAAAATTAAATTACATATTATGTCACTAGCTGTAAAACTACTACCACATCGGAATCTGTAACGCTGAGGGAAAGACGTGGCCAGAAAACCTCCCAGCACAGGGCCCTAGTCCTACTGTTTCATGTTCTCCTTCCTTTTTTGAATATATCCAGTTTGTATTACATAATTTTATTCCAATAGCAGTCTGTGGTTTTATTCTATGGGTTGTGAAGTGGATTACCAACCTCATCAACCCTAGTGTCGGGGTTACTATTGAGCCGCCACAGGCACATATGGCCCCGGTTACTACTTACTGATGTAAGTAAGTAGTCGCTTCATGAGCCATATCAGGGGCCTTTGGCGGCTCAATAGTAACCCTGACACCAGACGCGATATACACACGATAGAAGAAGATGTTGGACAGGACACAATCTATTATGTCGGTTTTTACGACATGCTCTTCAGTGGATAAAGCAGCTATATATTTTCCCTTTACGTGGCTGCGAAATAGCGTAATCTAATCATAATTTTATTAACCCAAAAGTTAGTGATAAAATTACTAACTAATTGTTATTTTGTTTGTTACAGGTAAGTTGATCACACAATTATGTTTCAGTCTGGTAAGCAATGCGACGTAATTAGAAGTGAGAGCTCTCAGCGCTCCCCATTTGTCCGGCCAAGTAGTTATGTCAGTTACCCAGAGGAAACCTGAAGAAAATAGGAAGGATTTATAATATTTTTTTATTGTTTGTAGGGTTTCTAGACCTTCAAGTAGTGGCAAAAAGGTGTAGAGCTCAGTTAGCTTAGTTTCTATGACAAAAATAACAATTTCGATCAACGAATGGTGTGTCTACACTTACGCCATCTATTGTCGCCGAGCTAGGGTCCCAACGTCCTTAAGTTATAACATTAGATACTTAAGTAGAAGAAGTTTCTACTCGGTACGACAGTGCGTTGTATATGTTTTTGAGTTTATTTGTGGATAACTATCGGTATAATTAAAGCACATAATAACGGGTTCTTGCCGCGTTTAAGTGGGGATATGAGACTCCCGATATTTCGACACATAACAACCCGTTATTATGTGCTTTAATTATGATAATAACCGCGTAAACTTAAAACAATGTAACTATCGGTATGATTCCTTTCAATGTTTTCTGTATTTTTATATTATTATTATTTATTTTTTTCTGTTTTAATGCGACGAATGGGTGCCGAGACAAAGCTCTGTGGTTTAACGGCATCATTCAAACGGATATAATGAAAAAAAAAAATTAAGTTGTCATTATGATACCAACACAGTTAACCACAGATTAATATACAAATCGTGAGGTCAGTGCTCCAACCAATAGACCACGGACCCTGTCGTATTAATTATTTAAACAAAATGGCCGCCGCTTAATTTAGAACCACAATCATTGTCTCGTTAAGAGAATCGCTTAAAAAGCGGGTTTATTTTTAAACATTCCATTAATAAATTAAGGTTTCATCATCATTGGCCTTATAGGTCTGTTTCAGACGATTTAAGACGTCATTGCCTCGAAGAAATGCACTTTCTTTCATGGCTGTGCAAGCCAATCCTAGAGCGGCAAACTCTACCGCACACTCTGCAGGAGAAGTCTCCAACTGGTGGATTGATGTTGGTTTTGGCGAAATTAAGGTTTAGGTTTATGGTTAATATTTATGGTTATGGTTTCGATAGCGTCCTGGCGAACATGATGGATCATCTGT
Organism: Pectinophora gossypiella; assembly: GCF_024362695.1. Taxonomy (NCBI): domain Eukaryota; kingdom Metazoa; phylum Arthropoda; class Insecta; order Lepidoptera; family Gelechiidae; genus Pectinophora; species Pectinophora gossypiella. The sequence continues at coordinate 4,234,339 of NC_065431.1, forward strand.
AAGAGCGATAGGCTGATCCCCTATCATCATACGGTTTATCATTATCCACCTTAGGACTATGTATCAAAAGTGGCTGCAAATAGTTTCTTGATTATTTGTAGTTCTGCCCACCCCTTCGGGGAATACGGGCGTGAGTTTATTTATGTATGTATGTATATTATAGTCTATGGTTTTTTTAAAGATCACATACATGCATGACGCTTGTATCCCCAAAGGGGAAGGCATAGGTGAATGAAATATAACAATACGCAGTTCTCGCTAGCTATGTTTAAGTTCAAAGTATCTCAAAAATAAAAAAAGTAAGTAAAAGAAACAAAGAAAGTAAAAAACATTTATTACTTCCAGACACCACAGACACAGACAGACAGAAACATTACATTTAACACAGGACAGAAACCACACGGAAATCAATAAGTACACAAAAAAAAAATTACCAAAACAAAAAGAAAAACAAACCAAAATCATAAAAACAATACTAATAAAACTAAGTATCTCTGTATTTTGTGTCCATTGTGATCAATAGAAACGCTGTTTGAATCATCTGATGAAGATGTAAAGTATTTTATCTATCTATCTATCTATCTATCTATCTATCTATCTATCTAAAGTAATAGGGGGCGAGCCTATAGCCATCAACCGGGCACGAATCCTGGAAACCACTACATCCATTATCTACAATCAAAACATGAATTCAAACTCAATAAAGTCTATTTCAATGGTTTAGGCCAGGCGCGCACTACGAGTTTTTCGCCGCGCGGCAGAAAATAGCAGCGGCATAATGTCGCACTGTAATACTGTACCAAACAGTTTTAAATAATTTGTCACTTAAAATTACGAATAATTAAAACATAAAAAAAATATATTAAAAAAATAAATAAATAAATAATAATAATAAAAAAATTAAATAAAAAAATAATAAAAAAATGAATAATAATAATTAATTATTTTAATTATTATTATTGAATTATTAAATTATTTTTTTTTGTTTTAAATTGTATTGCGCGTTCTTGACGGCAGAGCCACCGCAGCGGCGCAGTATTACAGTGCGACATTATGCCACTGCTCTTTTCTGACGCGCGGCAAAAAACTCGTAGTGCGCGCCTGGCCTTAGTGGTCGAGTAATTATTCTATTTCATTCGATAAGTTCCATGAAGTACACTATAACTTATTGCTTTTTTTAATGAATCGTGAACTGAACCGTGTGTATATGTGTGTGTGTGTGTGTGTGTGTGTGTGTGTGTGTGTGTGTGTGATGTGTGAACTGAGGTATTACAAAACGAAGACAAAAAAATGGAAAAGAAATAAATTATGTTCAAAATATATTCTGTGTCATGAAAAAACTTCCGCGGTCGCGCCGCTACTATCGCAGATTCTGCTTAGAGTTATTATGATTTGTCAATTAGTTCCATTAAAATCCGTCGACTTCTTTCGTGACGCGCATTAGTGTTATTAACCTACTTCACCTTTAGTTTTAGTTTTGTAAAACGGCGTTTAAATTTCAACCGCCTGCTATTCCTATCCGAAGTTAGCAAACTACGAAATTAAGAGTTATAAATTAGAAAGTGTAACATTTCGGGTACGTTGCATAACCGTTGAAAGCGGGCTGGCGGTGAATGCCTGAAAAGCGGCTGTAATTATGCCCTGAAATATTCAACCAGAACGCCTGGCGACGCGCGCCGCCGCTTATGAGCGATAGCATAACAAGATCAACTCGAAATTGACATTTCATTTTTACTAAGGTGCCTTAAATCGAACGCCATTGCGAGATACCTATGAAATCTTAACAGCCTCCGTGGTCTAGTGGTTAGAGCGTTAGGCTCATGATCTGGTGGTCCGGGTTTGATTCCCGATGGGGACATTGTCGAAATCACTTTGTGAGGCTGTCCTTTGTTTGGTAAGGACTTTTCAGGCTTGAATCACCTGACTTAAAAATTGATTTGAATTGATTGTCCGAAAAAGTAAGATGATACCGTGCTTCGGAGGGCACGTTAAGCCGTTGGTCCCGGCTATTAGTCGTAAAAACACCACCACCAACCCGCAGTGGAGTAGCGTAGTGGAGTATGCTCCATACCCCCTCCGGTTGATTGAGGGGAGGCCTGTGCCCAGCAGTGGGACGTATATAGGCAGTTTATATATGAAATCTGGGCCAGAGTGAACAGCCATCTTCTGGGCGAGCTCCATCTTAGGCCTCGTCAATGCCTTCGGGCAAGTCTGGGGCCAAGAGCAAACCCACCAAATGTAACAACAAATAGCATAAAAAATGCAGGGGTTAAACTTTTAAAATGTTGTCAATTATTCTTACTTCTTTTCTTCTTTCATTATTCGTTAATAGATGACGCTATTAACTTTTTATCCATATTTTATCACCGTCTAAACCTTCCCTGAACCATAGAATAAGGAATAATACTTCATAATACATACATACATAAACTCACGCCTATTTCCCGCGGTAAGCCGAGACAATAGAATTCCATTTGCTTCGATCCTGACACACTTCTCTTGCTTCCTCCACATTCATCAATCGTTTCATACACGCACGCCGGTTCAGAATAGATCGTACTGAACCTTTTCCTTTCTTCTTTTTTTATACTACGTGTAGAAAGGCAATATAGAGCGGCTCAGCTAGGTTTACCTCATATATATTACTATTAAATGAACATAAACCTTGGAAACCACGTGATATCAATTATCTAATGATCCAAACATGAATTCAGACAATTAAATAACCAAAAATCAATATACGTTTGAAAGTAATCAGCTATTGAGAGTCTTTTGTTAGCTTTTATGCGAATAAAAAACCACCATCAGCTGCTTGCCTTCCCGGGTATCTCGTTAAACACGAGAGGGATTGGAAATCGAACCTGGGACCTCCAGATCGAAAGACCAACGCTCTAACCACTAGACCACAGGGCCTGTCAAAAGTAAGGTTGATGACAGCAGAGGGGTTAAAAGGGCCACATCAAAGCAATTCACCTAAATAGCAATATTGCTATTTGCCATTTGCATTGCACACTAACTTTTATATGCGCAAATATCAAATAGCAATATTGCTTTTTTAGATGAATTGCTTCGATGTGGCCTATTTAACCTACCTGGTGTAACGACTACGTACGATGAGGAGCATTAATATGTATACACTTTGGTACCATGTCACATTAACTCTTTTGACAAATTGAACTGTATATCTCACTAAATGTCAAATATGTTAGTGCGACAGAGTCCTAAAGTGGGTGCATTATATTGCTCATGACTGTACGTATTCTGATATAAGATCTGATATCCCAAAGGTAGAGGCGTTTAGAACTTGTATAATAATATGGAATTTATCTGTCAACCCTCCAACTGTAGTGTCACGGCCTTGTGCTCACATCTCACACTCGGCGGCCATCTTTTTGTTCGCGTTAGAAAAAAAAGTATTTTTAATTAAGTGCCAGTTTTAACGCTCTGATTGGACGAGAGAGAAAAAGACCAAAAATTTAAATATGGAACGGGATTTGATTGGTTGTCGACTGGCGTATTTTTTGCGTATGAGTGAAGGAATTCAATTAAACGCTAAGATATTTTTTCAATTAAAACGTTGACAGTTAGAATTGATTACAATAACGTTTTATCGTGTGGGTTGTGAGGTGAATTATTAACCTCAGCAACCCTGGTATCAGGGTTGTTATTATTTTAAGGGTTGTTATAGCTAGAGATGACAGTTCGTTAAAAGTAAAATTGTCTTAATCACGTCGTTTTCAGGGTCTCTGTCCGGTTAATGGCAATAGGCTCGCTCCTATTACATGGGACGTAAAAATAGCTGGCAAAATGTGTGTTAGGTATACTGCTTATAACTTTACATTTCTGGCTACCTCTTTGGCGGCACAGGCGTGATCATAATCATTAGCCCATTAACGTCCCCACTGCTGGGGCACGGGCCTTCCCTATGGATGGATAGGGAGATCGGGCCTTAAACCATCACGCGGGCCCAGTGCGGATTGATAGTTATTAACGACTGCTAATGCAGCCGGGACCAACGGCTTAACGTGCCTCCCGAATCACGGAGGAGCTCGAGATGGAAACTTTTTTGTGGTCACCCATCCTCACCGGCCTTTGCGAAAGTTGCTTAACTTCAACAATCGCAGACCGAGCGCGTTTACCGCTGCGCCACCGAGCTCCTCAAGGTACACAGCCGTGATGCTACCCTTAAATTGTATGAAGTCAACTTAAGTCGAATATTTCCCGACCATAAATTGAACCAATCTGGATAATATTCCAACGTCTCATCTTAATAAGATGCGGTTTTTCATGAAAATTAAAGTAGTTTATCTTCTAGTCGCCAAAGGGTTAAATACGTATAATATTATATTATCATATTCGAAAGCATTTTCGGAGGTATGTGACCTTACGTGTATTGGGCTTGTTTTCCCTTCGCGGGTTGGAAGGTCAGACAGGCAGTCGCTTCTGTAAAAATCCGGACCTGTCAAATGTTAAGACGTAGTATGATTGCCGTGGTAGCCCAGTTGGTAGAACGCTTGCCTCTCACTTTGAGGTTGCAGGTTCGAATCCAGCACAGGCCCAAACTAATGTATGTCGAATTTGTTTTCGAATTCATGTTTGGATCATAAATGATTATAACGTGCTCAGCGGTGAAGGAAACATCGTAAGGAAACCCACATTCCACAGAGGTGTGTGACCTAACCTGTATTGGGCTGGTTTTCCCTTCGCGGGTTGGAAGGTAAAAAACCGGACCTGGCAAATCTTCAGGTTAGGTAAGCGGACCCTGTGACAAACGGGATAATGCTATAGAGATGAGATCCGAGGAAATTAAAAAAAAAAAAACATCGTCTTCCCTAATTAAAGTAAAAAAATCTAAACGAAAAGCCAGATTAATAGCGCCAATTAGGATTAAAGGAAGCCGAATCCTTTGCTTGAGGATAATACTTTTTTGTTGGAACTGTTAAAAAAGCTTACCTAACTCGAATTATTTGAGGACTAGAGCTTCTGATACTAGGAGCGAATAAAAAACATACAATACAATATACAACACGTTTGGCTGCTTATACAATACAATACAAAACTCTTTATTGTACTTAAAACAAACATTAAAAATACATTATTATAATTAGATAGGTAGTACAACAGGCGGCCTTATTGCTAAGGTAGCAATCTCTTCCAGGCAACTTTTAGGTATAGGAAATGAATTTCATAAAACAACGCAGCGGGATAGACAATGCAAAATAAGAAGTTGAAATATATAATTATCTTCTCGGGCATATCTTAAAATCCGACATCATCATCATCAACCCATTAACGTCCTCACTGCTGGGGCACGGGCCTTCCCTATGGATGGATAGGGAGATCGGGCCTTAAACCAGCACGCGGGTCCAGTGCGGATTGATGGTTATTAACGACTGCGAATGCAGCCGGGACCAACGGCTTAACGTGCCTTCCGAAGCACGGAGGAGCTTGAGATGAAACCTTTTGGTTTTTGTGGTCACCCATCCTATGACCGGCCTTTGCGAAATTCGCTTAACTTCAGCAATCGCAGACCAAGCGCGTTAACCGCTGCGCCACCGAGTTCCTCAATTTCCGACAAATCCGAGAATTTAAAAATAAATCAACACCATAATATAAGCTCATGACTATATATCCCTATTGGGGTAGTCAGAGGTACATCTATCACAAGATGATCTAAGTATCCACACCTCACCGAGCTTTCTGTTAGACCAATGTGATAGATAGGTGAGCCGTATCGCCGTCTATAATAGCCAAGGCAACTGTATTCGAGAAAACTACAAAATTAAATTAAAAATTTATTCAATTAGGTATTCGTAGTAATAAATATATTCATTACCATTATGAGTGCTTAATTTAATATATTTTATAATTATCTTAATTTTAACTAGAATTCATTATAAAATTATCTCACTATCACCTGAATTATGCTACTTGTAAATTATTATTGCTGCTCTAAATAATCTTTATAATGATATCAAAATATTTTATACTTCAATCTTATCTAGGTCTAGTATTTTCACTTTGATCAGTGTCCTTTAAAATCACAAGCACACTAACTAATACACAAAAAAAAAACAAAGAAAGATAAAATAAAAAAAAATAATATTTAATTTTTATAAATTTTAAAATTATACAAATTTAATTTATAGCACAGAACACGAAAAACAGGCGCGACGAGCTAGACCGCTTTTTGAAACTGTGGCACGACCAAGCTGGGGACAGGGAGGAGTGGAAGAAAGGAAGGGAGGCGTTTGCCCTGCAGTGAGACATCGAGGGCTATTAATAATAACATACAAAACAGGTTTTTCACACATGGACGAAAGGTACAGTACAACAAAAAAGGCAGTAAAATTATGTGATATTTTTTAAAATTTATTTTCATCAAAAAAAATATTTTTTTATCTTCTACTCTGAACCGGCGCGCGTGTTTGAAACGATTCTTGAATAAGAAATCAGCAAGAGATATGTAACGACAAGGTTAAATCCAATGGAAAGTCATCTCTGTCTACCCTTGTACATATTATGTACATAGTCTCTGCGTAGAAGCGTTTCAAACACGCGCGCCGGTTCAGAGTAGAAGGTAAAAAAATAGGTACCTACTTAATGAAAATAAATTAAAAAAATATATCATATAATTTTATTGCCTTTTTATTGTTCTGTACCTTTCGCCCATGTGTGTAAAACCTCTTTTGTATGTTATTATTGCAATAAATTATATTTGTATATATTTTTTTTTTTTTGTATTAGTGAGTGTGTTTGTGATTTTATATGTATAAAGATTTAAAAAGTATGACTATTATAGGAAGTGAATTCCTTTAGTCTCAGCTCACCCCAAACGGAAATACGCGTGAACCCATGCATATATGTGTAACATAAAGTCAGAACTAAGTCATAACTAAACCAGTACTGAACTCTTGTAAGTAATAATGTACTTTCGTAGCACGGCTACGCGCAGCTACGGCTGGCGCTACGAATCCGCTACGCCGCTACGCCAGTGTTGTTACGTACTTTGAGTAACTCGGACGCTCTTCGCTTACCTTATCGCTCTTTCCCTTTCTTGTGCACTAAATTAATCTCTCTAAAAAAAACAAAGAACTTCTTCTCTTGTGAACTGTTTATTTGAGTGTCAGTGGTCTTCTAACAGTTTTTTTTTAATTTTATTTCTCCTTCGGTTTTGCAGGATTATGTAACAGGTATGTTTAAATACTCGCGCAGAAAGCGTTTGTGGTATTTGAAAATGGAACGTCGAATAGTGTTTATTACAGTGTAGATTTTTAGACTGAAAGTACTCGGCAATTAAGAAAAGAAATATTTTAAAATTGGAAGAAAAAGTTTGAACGATTTTTGAAATTGAATAATTTTCACGAAAGTGGTACACATACGTTATTGTAACAATATTTTTAGGTACTTTTTATATTTAAACAACATACGTACTTAAATTTATTTAAAAAAAAATAAGATCACCTTCGCGCTAAGTGAAATCGGAGGTAGACGCTACTAAAATGGTTTATTAAAATTAATTTTAATATACATACTATCGTAAAGTACTACATACATCAATATTAAAAAGGTTTTAAAATATTATATTAAAACATAAACATAAACAACCGTAAAAGCACTCCACTAACCCGCAGTGGAGCAGCGTGGTGGAGTACGCTCCATACCTCCTCCGGTTGATTGAGGGGAGGCCTGTGCCTAGCAGTGGGATGTATATTTTATTATAACAATTTATTTTTAAAGTGACTATTAAAAATAAATAAAAGAGTTATTGTGACGAAAAAAAAGAAAAAAAAGAAAAAAAAGACAAAAAGAAAAAACAGAAGAAGAGAAGAAGAGAGAAAAGTTGTTGTGGTGAAAGTACACAACAGTAAATTATCCGTCATATAAAATCATGCCTAACAGGGTAGGCAGATACCACGACATTCCACTTACTTACTAAAATTCTGACAAACTACTTTTCCTTCCGCTCTCATTAAAATATTCATACATTAAATACATCTTCTCTCTGAGATAGTTGAAAAAATACTACACATACTTCCCACCGGGGTAAGCAGAGACTATAGAATTCCATTTTCTTCGATCCTGACACACTTCTCTTGCTTCCTCTACATTCATCAATCGCTACACACACACACACATACATACATACATAAACTCACGCCTACACACATACGCACATTTAACATTACGCCTATTTCCCGTTGGGGTATTCAGAGTCCATGGGATTCTATTTACCACGTCCTTGACACGACAGTTTCGCTCTCATCACAGTCTAAAAAAGAAAAAAAAAAACACTAATCTAATCTAGCCTACTAGATCCCACTGCTGGGCAAAACAAAAGCCTTGCCTTCCTCTTCACAGCAAAACATAAACCAGACCAGACAGACCAGACCAGATTTTGTGGCAGACCTCGAAAGAGATGGCGTGATGACTTGGACGCATGCCGGACGGACCACAAAAAAAAAACACTTTATACTTGGAAATTATAAAAGTTGAGTGCGTGTGTGAAACGATTGATGAATGTGGAGGAAGATCTAGACGGATGTATATAGACCAAATTGGAGATGCCCTTAGAAAAGGTTCAGTACGATCTACTCTGAACCGGTGTGCGTGTATGAAGCGATTGATGAATGTGGAGGAAGCAAGAAAACTGTGTCAAGATCAAAGTAAATGGAATTCCCTAGTCTCTGTTTAGCCTCGTGGGAAATAGGCGTGAGTTTAAAGATATAAATGCAAAATCAGTCAAACGTAAGTGAAGTGTGTCAGTTTGGAATTAATTTACACAACAATAGAGATTCGATTGATTGAACGTATATTATTGCATAAATAGGGTGTAAGCGACATCGTAACGAAAGGGGGATGATTCACACAACGATTCTGAGTTAATATCAACTGGAATTTTCCATCGCAAAATTCATGCATTTCTTTTTTCAATATTATTAATAATAATAAACTTAATTGCACAAAAAATATTTACATAAAATCACTTACAACTTGAATAATGTGCTCTTACAAACTAATAATATTAAAAATTGGACAAAGGTCCCCAAATTAAGCGGGCCTGTGTCTTGGAGCACCAATTAACAATTTGGCGCCTTATGTAAATAGTGGAAATTCCAAAACAACGTAAGTACCTAAGTAAAAAAATGTGTGTGTATATAATGTAATGTATGTGTTATGTGTATATATTTACTACCTATCCAGTAAGTACCTTCTAAAACTGCAATCAGATTGTAATTACATTAAAGAATATCATAGATATTAACATGAACTCGACGTCTAGAGGTTGTAGAGAGAAAGAGAGGTCCCGCTATTTTGACGCTAATAAAAAATGCTGTGACATTGACTTTGACACTCGATGACCCCAAGACCCTAGGACCCCAGTGTACAAACAGAAACGTTCAGTTGACACCAAACAAATGTCACCATTTAGATGTACGATCTTATCAAATGCTACATCTCAACTACCATTCATTTCGCTTTTTGTAACAATTTCCTGAACATTAGGGGAGTAAGAAGGCGGATGATATCTTGGTATAAGCTTTTTTATTTTCCTTCCTTATCTATTTTTTCAATACATATTTCACCCTCGTATGTCTTAATGGGGTAGGCAGAGCTACAAGAAATCAGAAGACAACGTGACGTGACTTTGTGGATGTATTTTCATATTTTTTTTTTATAGTTTTGTACATTTCTAGTGTATCATAATTTAAAATCAGAACTGAGTAATTCCTTTATTGTATTATTTACGCTCAATAGTAGCATTCGTTTATGAATACTAATTTTCTATTCAGAAATGCATCGATATTTGAATTAAATTTAACGAAGGTATATCAGAATTTGAATTCAGAATAAAATACGTTCTGCAATGTGGTTTTGTTTATTAGATTTTTCATGTATCAGAATTCGAATTCAGAATTAATTAATTATTGTAATGTGGTTTTGTTTATTACATTTTTCGTGTATCAGAATTTGAATTCAGAATTAAATACTCACCTATGTTATTTAGATGACGCGGGAATCGAAATTAACATTTGTTTGTATTTCGAAATGCAACTATTATCGAATTAGATTTATCGTGCATAAAAATTTGAATTCAGAACTAAGTAGGTAGTTTTAGGAACCAGTGGTAAAAAAGAAACATTTATCATCTTCATCTAAGGGTGGCTTGCGTAAGGGTCTTTAAACATGTTTAGTGGGCCACTAAACATGTTTAAAGACCCTTACGCAAGCCACCCTAAATATATAAAAGGAGAAACTGACTGACTGACATATCAACGCACAGTCTAAACGGCTAAACGTAGGCACTTGAAATTTGGAAGGGACGTAGCTTAGGTACCGTAGAGGTGCACTAAGAAAGGAATTCCCGGAATTCCCACGGGAACGGGAATTAGCGGGAAAATCTTTTTGTATGAAAAATCTACGCTTAAGTTAGACGCTTGAAATTTGGCATGCAGGTACCTTAGTTAACTTAAAGCTTAGTTGCAACAGGATATTGTAAAATACCCACGGAAACGGGAGTTAGCGGGAAGAAACATTTGTATGAAAAAATCTAAACTGCATAATGTTAGATGCTTGAAATTGGATATGCACTCCCACACACACAAAGATCTCTCTTTTAGAACACGCCACGCGGACGCAGTCGCGGGCAAAAGCTAGTAATTTATAATAACCTAGAAGAAATGGATTACTTGGTAAGGTTAAGTCAGTTATGCCTCGACTACATTGTAAAATGATATAAATAAAGTTTATCTCGGTACCAGTAAACAATTTTATGTCTCGATATAACAAAGTTAGCCTATAAAGGACATCGTAAAAATTATTTACTGTCGCTTTGCGTTTGCTGAATCAGAATAGAGTAGGTACTAGGATTGTAATGATTAGTTCAGATGTTAGAAGGTCTGGTTGCTGAATAAGAGACCCGCGACACTAGCGTCTTTCGAGCGTCAACATTGTGCCTGTGCGGTGTCAAAAAAAAAATACACAAGACATGGCTGTATAGGCATAGTGCCCTTTGCCTTACCCTTAGGGGAAAACAAAAAGAGAACGGCCCTATTTTTGGAACAGTCAAACAGAAATAAGTATCAATGCCGTAATCGATATTTGTTTTTTTTACAATGTGACTGGCTATTTTTATTTTATTTTTTAAGTTCGGTAGCGGGTGCGACGCGGTTACTTCTTAGTTTTTGTGAATTTTTTTAAAAATTTCGAGTATATTGAGTCGATCACTTGATGTTTAGAATTTAATTTTGTGTTAAATAAAAGCTAGTAAGTACAAATATATTTGAGAAATCCTTACCTGGATTTTCTTCAGACATTTTCACCGGTTTTCCCCTCACATAATAAGTGAAAATTATTGGACGATGACTAGCATACAGACGAAAAATGTTTTTCTCAGGAATGACATAACTTCAGTTTGATCACCTTTAACATTCGAATCTGATATTATACAAGTTTTTTTTTGTTTTTGAAAGGTCAGTTTAAGAGTAAAGTCGAAAAAAAAGAAGTGTATCAAAGAGTTTGGCAACCTAGAAGGAAGTACGGTTACGAGCATTAATATGTATTCACTTTGGTACCATATCACATTAACTTTTTTGACAAATTGAACTGTAAGTCTCACTAAATGTCAAATATGTTACTGCGACAGAGTTCTAAAGTGGGTACATTATATTGCTCATGACGGTACATTGACCAAAATGGAGATGTCCTTAGAAAAGGTTTAGTACAATCTACTCTGAACAGGGGTGCGTGTATGAAACGATTGATGGAAGTGGAGAAAGCAAGAGGTGTGTCAGGATCGAAGCAAATGGAATTCCATAGTCTCTGCTTACCCCGGTGGGAAATAGGCGTGAGTTTATGTATGTAGGTCAAGAATACTCTAAACCGGCGAGCATGTATGAAGTCTCTAATGAGATTGGAAGAAGCAAAGGTGGAGTCAGGATCGTAGGGAATTCCGTGCTCTCTGCCTACCCCAATGGCAAATAGGCGTGAACTTATGTATGTATGTTTTATTTCAATTCATGTTTGGATCATACATAATTGATATCACATCATACGTACTCGTATGACTAACTATCCCGATGACCCGATTACTCTAGCCATAGAGGCGGCCAATCAGATCGCGACACCAAACACTTCAGGACCCCGATACCGACGCCGGCGTGGTCGACGATTTCCCTCATTCAGCGCGTATCGCTATCGACCCACTACGTTTGATTATTTTTTTCAAATATTGTTCCTCTCAGACGACGCCCTGAGCCGAGGTTCGCGCCCAACTGGGCACCCTCAGGCCTGTTGTCTTAAACATCGTACCGGGTGAGAGCCTTCAGCGTTCCCCATCTATCCGGCCAAGTAGTTAATGCCATCTGCGGCAAATCTACAATAAGTCACGACAAAATAAAAGTATGGCTAATTGTACGTGCTTGTACACGGTGGTGAGGAGCTCGGTGGCGCAGCGGTTAACGCGCTTGGTCTGCGATTGTTGAAGTAAAGCAACTTTCGCAAAGGCCGGTCATAGGATGGATGACCACAAAAAAAAGTTTTCATCTCGAGCTCCTCCGTGCTTCGGAAGGCACGTTAAGCTGTTGGTCCCGGCTGCATTAGCAGTCGTTAATAACCACCAATCCGCACTGGGCCCGCGTGGTGGTTTAAGGCCCGATCTCCCTATCCATCCGTAGGGAATGCCCGCCCACGGCCCCAGCAGTGGGGACGTTAATGGGCTGATGATGATGTACACGGTGTTAGTGACGTCGTAACGAATACTGAGGGGGATGATTTAGGTCATGATTCTGAGTTAATATCGAGTGAAATTTTCCATCCCAAATCTAGTTAAAAAAAATATTAAAATTATTTAATATTCAAAAACGCATCCACCAACCCGCAGTGGAGCATCTTGATGGAATATGCTCCATATCTCCTACGTATTCTTTATAGGCTATTCATGTTTTGTGTTTTTTAATATTAAAAAAAATATGACTCTGCTCATCACAATAGGGATTACGGGCGTGATTCTCCATTTCTGTTTTATAAATTGAATTTGAGAACATATACGTATTTGTAGCACTATCCGAAGTTTTGATATTTCTCTGGGACGAAATCCGCAAATAATTGGAATCTTCGCCAAACTATGACTTGGCTGAAACAGAAATAGCAATGTGTTTCAAATACGTTCTTTATACTTTCCTCACTATACAAGGTGTTAGTGACAACGGACCAATATTGAGGGGGATGATTCAGCTCATGATTCTGAGTTATTACGAACGGGAAGAGCCGTGGGTAGAACGCTTGCCTCTCACTTTTATCGCAAGTTCGAATCCAGCACAGGCCGAAACCAACGATTGTCGAATATGTTTTCGGATTCGTGTTTGGATCAAAAATGATTATCACGTGCTCAGCAGTGAAGGAAAACGTCTTGAGGAAACTCATATTCCCGAGGAATGCATTTCCGAAGGTATGTGATCTAACCTGTATTGAGCTGGTTTTCCCTTCGCGGGTTGGACGGTCGACAGGCAGTCGCTGTTGTAAAAAATCGGACCTGTCTAATCTTCAGGTTAGATTAAAATTATTTATTCATAAAAAAATAAATAAAAAAATATTTATTCATAAAAACATAACAAAGTTTGCTGACGAGACTTCCCAGTAAGTAACAGTAGTACTTGTGTTGGGAATGACTCGCAACCTCCCTTTGGATGGCACAATCGGAGAATAATAAAATAAAAACTAGAACTAATAAAATAAAAACCAACTTAAAACTAGAAACAAGAGTGTGTGTGTGTGCATATGTGTGTGTGTGTGTGTATGTGTGTGTGTGTGTGTGTGTATGTGTATGTGTATGTATGTGTGTGTGTGTGTGTGTGTGTGTGTGTGTGTGTGTGTGTGTGTGTGTGTGTGTGTGTGTGTGTGTGTGTGTGTGTGTGTGTGAGAGTGTGTGTGTGCGCATGTGGTGCGTGCGTGCGTGCGTGCGTGCGTGTGAGCTGCTATAAAAGCAGCTTCCACTAACTATACACGTTTGAGCGATGATGGTGGGTGTGGCACCCACCTACCTGTAATCACCTCGTGTGTATTCTACACAACAGTCAATGAATTCTTAGTAGGATTCCTTCAGTTTCTTCATAAGTCAACATATGTAGCCATTCCATGACTGCTTTTTTACAAGTACGTAGAATTAGGTTAGCGGACCTTGTGAGAAACCAAATAATGCTAGGGAGATGATGATGTCCAAGGAGCATTTTCCATCGCAAAATTCATAATTGTTTTATTTTTTAAAAGTGGATTTTTTGCTCATGAGAAAAAAATGTGTTTATTTTTTAAATTATTTTCAGTTCCATACTTTTAAGACGGATAATTCCACTCGATATTATAATATTCGATAGGCCGTAAAGTTCATCATATCCATCTTAGGACTTCGTATCAACAGTGGCTGCAAGTTGTCTATTGACTACTTGTGGCTGTACCCACCCCATATTTCCAACTTAAACGTACGTTTTTTGCCTTCCCTGAAATCTGATCTTAATTAGAACGATGATTTACAACTCTCCAATTTAAAATGTAAATTCGCAGATTGGATCAAATCGTGAATTCCCGGGATTCCTTTTCAAGTCCCGGGAATTTCATTGGGATGTAATAATGAGAACTGTACTTTGAGGAATTCGGGTTTTATAAACATTAACATAGCAAGCTTGTAAACATGAACTTTAGAAAAATAAGCAATAGAACAAAGGAAAAAGGCCAAATTTTGTGACTCTGTCTACCCTAATAGGGATTACGAATGTATATTATGAAGGGATATTGTAAATGTATGTATGTAAAAGGAAGAATCTACAACAAATCCCAAACCTGTGTGACAACAAACTTCGTACTTTGTGCCTGTAGAAATTAGGGTTGTCTGTAAAATTCCAAAAGGCTTGCACGACATCCCTGGTTTAAATTATTTCAAAAGAAGCTTAAAACAGTGCCTTATTGTCAAAAGTTTTTATACTCTGCATGAGGTTTTTAATGATAAGTAGTTTTATTTTACTTTTATGTCTCAATATATTATGTATTTATTGAAGCCTTATTTAACATAATTATCATGGATAAACTTATTTAAATATAAATAAACTTAATAGAAACAATAATAAAAAACAGTAATAAACAAGTTTACAAAAAATAAGAATAGGTAATAAACGCAAAAATAAGGATTAAAACTATACTACTAAAACTAAATTAAAAAGCTCAATTAAAAAATGTCCGTATACACAACAGGACCCTTCGTCTGATTCGATCGACAACCAGAGTTTCACTTTCGTAATATTTAGTACCTTCCGAGTAGTGTAAGAAAAATAATAGTACCTTTACAGTTAAACAAAAAACTTGAATTAATTTCCAGCAGGACCCTCCGTGGTTTGAAGGTCTTCAGACCATTGGTGTATATCCCTGTATAGCGGTGCATTAGTACCTTCAGATTATCTTCGTTTTCTTTTAAAACAAATATTAGTTTATAAGAAATAAATCTACAAAATTTTTATACTGCCAGCAGGACCCTTTTTTGTTTTGGTGCTTTCAGTCCAGACATTCATATTTCCTAGCAGCAGTATATTAGTACTTTTCAAAAAAATATCGCTTAATTAAAAAAAAATGTATTAAAAAGTAATAAGACTGATTCTTTATCAGAGAAAATATTCTAACACTTTTATTTATGTGATGCAACCAATGAAATAAAAAACAGTTTTCATGTTATATTAGGTAGGTACGTAGTTTGATATCGTCAAAAAGGAAAACACAATGAAAATTATAACAAAAAATAAATTATATTTACAAAAATTTACATTAGGAATTATCAATCAAAATTACAATTACCAATCAAAATTACAATTACCAATAGAAATTATCAATCAAACGTTGTTCAGCGTGGGTTAATAAAGATCATAGTAGATCATTGGTTGCATCACATAAATAAAAGTGTTAGAATATTTTCTCTGATAAAGAATCAGTCTTATTACTTTTTAATACATTTTTTTTTTAATTAAGCGATATTTTTTTGAAAAGTACTAATATACTGCTGCTAGGAAATATGAATGTCTGGACTGAAAGCACCAAAACAAAAAAGGGTCCTGCTGGCAGTATAAAAATTTTGTAGATTTATTTCTTATAAACTAATATTTGTTTTAAAAGAAAACGAAGATAATCTGAAGGTACTAATGCACCGCTATACAGGGATATACACCAATGGTCCGAAGACCTTCAAACCACGGAGGGTCCTGCTGGAAATTAATTCAAGTTTTTTGTTTAACTGTAAAGGTACTATTATTTTTCTTACACTACTCGGAAGGTACTAAATATTACGAAAGTGAAACTCTGGTTGTCGATCGAATCAGACGAAGGGTCCTGTTGTGTATACGGACATAATTAAAAATGCTCCCTTTTATCACCTCTCGACCGAATGTGCCCATCACGCTCGCAGCGTTGCCCCGTTGGATGGCGAGAGAAATATGCTGCGCTAAGTAATGCCCGGACCGGGAGTCGCCCCCCTGCTCCCTTAGCCGCTTACCCACCTCTCTGATAAAGCGCTTCGCTTCAGAACCCCAAGTCCCCGCCGTTTCGACGGCAAACGGCACAAAGTCATACGTCGATTCCAGGTTGGCGTACTTACCGTGCTTGAGACCGGCCGCTGCCTCGGCTGCTGAGCCAGCAGCACGTTTGGTTCCTCTTATATGAGAAGCCGCATACGTGCTAACGCATGCATACCTCAATTATGTATACTTGTTCTCATTTATTATGTTTAAGCCTAAAATATTATATGCTCTAACTGTCCTTTAAATTGCTGTGCCCAACCCGGGTCCATATGTGTTACTCACCTTATATTACCAACCTCCTACCATGTGGAACGCAATACTGATTATGATTACTGTTGATACGAAGTCCTAAGATGGATATGATGAAGGTACATGATATGATGATGATGATGATGTATTATATCTAGTAGGGTGCTACCGCCATTACCAAATACCCATCATATTATAAACGACAAAAACATTCTGTCGGATTTTACACGCCCGTCATAAATGAAAAAAGGAATTGATTTTAAGGTAAAATCGAGAAAAAATATTAAAAGGTACTTATTTGTTATTTTTGCTGAATTTCCTTAATTTGCTAAAATAATATTATATTTTCCTTAAAGAAGTAGCAGCCCTAGCCACACCCGTAATATTTTATGAGGCCCTGCGTAGTGACGTAATTTTATCTAAAAAGACCCAAAACAATTTCAAACATACAATCCACACACACATGCAAACGTAATGCAGTTACGCGCCCATTTCCCTATGGGGATGATAGAGCATCATGAAATAGATTCAGGTGACCCCTATTGGGGTTCAGGTAGGGGATAGGTGAGACCAAGCTCCCTCCAAGCACACTCCATACAAAAATCTCATAATAATTATGATTTACTTAAGTATAGTGCCATCTATTTTTATTTATATATTGTTTCCATATCTCGAGCCTATGGAGTCCCGGACTTTTGGAAGGCGTGCTTGGTGCCGAAGCGAACACGTAGAGGCCCTTTAAGACAATCTAATCTAATTGTGGTGTGACACCAACCGGCGATTATCTCTGTAAGCACTATGGGAGTGCACCGAAAAACAACCACCGGGTTGTTTATATATAATTTAAGTCCTACACGACGGTTCGGTGTAGGACTATTGCATAATTATAGTAACAAAGGAAACTGGGCTATTGGGTTGGCGGGTTTTGTGTGATTAATATTACTAGCCGACTTGATTCCAATTCTGGCTAAAAGCCTCCCCAATCCCGACTCAAGATCGCAAATTCGAGATCCCGCGGGATTGGAAATATCAATCCCGCGAATTCCCGAAAATTTCGGGATCTCGTCTGGTTCATAAAAAAAATTAGGATGGCTGAAAACGATGAAAATTACTTGTTTGTGATAGTGAAATTAATTAAAACCAAATATTTTTTGACAGAAAACAACAACCTTTATTCTGTAATATTACTAACTAAATTTATTTTTATTTTATTTATTTATTAGCCATTACAGTAAAAACCAATTCGACTGAATAAGTACCTAAGTAATTAAGTTTTCTTTGTAAATCAGCATAATAAAAACAACAAGTTATACTAAAGAGATTCGCTCAATCCGAAATTATGCTTCGGGATTGATCCCGTAAAATTAGACAAGATCTTGCGAGACGTAATTATGTAATCATCATCATCAGCCCATTAACGTCCCCACTGCTGGGACACTGGCCTTCCCTATGGATGGATAGGGAGATCGGGCCTTAAACCATCACGCGGGCCCAGTGCTGATTGATGGTTCTTAAAGACTTGCTAACGCAGCCGGAACCAACGGCTTAACGTGCCTTCCGAAGCACGGAGGAGCTCGAGATGAAAAGTTTTTTTTTGTGGTCACCCATCCCAATATCCATATTTTCGTACCTAATTTAATAAATTTTAGGCGATACCGCCGTCTACTCGTACAACAGTAGAGCCAACTGTGTTCCTCGTTGTTTAAAAAGCTTCAGTTTGGAAAGATCACAATCCCGAGGGAGTTACATAATAACAAAATGTTTGCTGAAAATTCAGCCATTTTTGCGGGCGGCGGCAGTTAGCGCGCCAAAACCAGATGTGTCCTAAATTAACTATTAACCTAAATGTTGAGGTGAGCTTCTAGCATAGTATAAATAAGAATACATAAACTGCCTACATCCGTCCCACTGCTGGGCACAGGCCTCCCCTCAATCAACCGGAGGGGGTATGGAGCATACTCCACCACGCTGCTCCACTGCGGGTTGGTGGAGGTGTTTTTACGGCTAATAGCCGGTACCAACGGCTTAACGTGCCCTCCGAAGCACGGAATCATCTTACTTTTTCGGACACTCAGGTGATTCAAGCCTGAAAAGTCTTTACCAAACAAAGGACAGTCACAAAGTGATTTCGACAATGTCCCCATTGGGAATCGAACCCGGACCTCCAGATCGTGAGCCTAACTCTCTAACCACTAGACCACGGAGGCTGTTGTATAAATAAGAATACAACGTATAAAATGGTCACTGATTTACTCCCCGCTCCGCACGAATTCGTATCAAGCGCCGACTTCACCCCCTCTGGGTCTTACTTTAGTCTTAAATTCTAAGCTACCTTACTCGCTCGCACTTACTCGGTAAGACGACACCCTGTAAGAATGTCATTTTTATGGAGTGTCTGCTCTGGTTTTATTGTAATATACATAATCATAATAACGTAACGTTATGACGCCCAGCAGTGGTCGTCGTAAGGCTGATGATGATTCTCATTTCTTGGGTTGCGAGGTGGAGTAACAACCTCATCAACCCTTAGGGTTACTATTGAAACGCCAAAGGCCCCTAAAATGAGTCCTGTAACGACTACATGCTTACATCAGGCTGTAGTAACCGGGACCAACGGCTTAACATGCACAGATCATCTTACGAAAATTCTCTGGGGATCACAAAGTAATTTTTGAAAGCTATCTGTGAAGATCTACCTAGTCCAATATTTAGACATTGGTTGGGGGTCCATCTGAGTTGGAACCAAAAATTACTTTTAACTTTTAGGTAACTACTTGACTGGGTTGTATTTTACTACACTCTTATTATTTCATTTTATTTTATATTTACTACTGTACTTAATGTACTGTATTTAATGTTATGGGCGATAGGCTGATCCCTTATCACCATAAGGTTCATCATATCCATCTTTGGACTTCGTATCAACAGTGGCTGCAAGTTGTCTTTGATTACTTGTGGCTCTGCCCACCCCATTAGGGATTACGGGCGTGAGTTTATGTATGTATGTATGTACTACTGTACTTATTTGTTTATCTCTTTTTGTATGGGTTTATTGCCTCAATAAAGAAATTTTATTATTATTATTATTGTATGTCTTTTTCATATCTCGGGCCTATGGAGGCCCGGACTTTTGGAAGGCGTGCGTGGGGCCAAAGCCAACACGTAGAGGCCCCTTAAGACAGTTTAATCTAAATGTGGTGTGACACCAACCGGCGATTATCCCTGTATGCACTATGGGAGTGCACCCAAAGACAATCCCCGGTTCGCAGGACTATTGCAGATTATGGGAACAAAGGGAACTGGGCTATTGGGTTGGGGTTTAGTGGACCGGGATACTGGAGCTATGGGGGACTATGGCGCCTGCTCGACCAATGTTGGTAAACATGGATAAAATGAGCAGGCGGTGACTCGCCACTCACTGGATGGGCCACCTATTATTATTATTATTATATATCCCCACCGGGATTCAAACTCGGGACCTCCGGGTCGTGAGCCCAACGCTCACTAGACCACGGAGGCCGCTTAACCGATCGACTTCAAAAAAGGAGGTTATGTCACACCAATTTGACCCGTATTTTTATTCCGTTTCATAAATACCTATAGGCCGTATGATAACTGATTCCGATCATGCATTGGCCAGCGCGGGCCAAAAATACACATCAGCTAAAACGCTTAACGGCCATTTTGGGTAGAGCCTGTTGTTTACCTAAAAGACGAAAACCAATGTTATTATTCTTGTTTATGACAACCTTTATAAATGTGATGCTGTTAAAAACTTCTTTATTTTTAAATTATGTTAGCATTTATTATGTTAACTTGAGTAAACTGGCCCAGATTCATAAAACCATCCGGGCGAGTTGACTACAAAAAAATATAAAATGCGCAAACTCGTCCGCAGGCCAGTTTTTAAGTGGGCGACTTGCCACCTAACTCATGTTTACACCTATGGAGAAAACGAATTGCATTTAAAATAAAATAAATAACTAACTGACTTTGATGAATGTGGAGGAAGCAAGAGAAGTGTGTCAGGATCGAAGCAAATGCAATTCTATAGTCTCTGCTTGCCCGGTGGGAAATAGGCGTGAGTTTATGAATGTGTGTATGTATGTATGTATGTAAATAGCTGACCTGAAGTTACGGGAATTGAACCGGCACTCCACACTCGAGAACCAACTCGATAAACCACAGAATCACAGAGGTCGGTAACCCTTATACCCAAAAAATGTAAACATACTTACTTGTATTTGGTACCATATTGTATTTATAAGCTAATGTGAAAACGCGTTCCTTTTAGTAAAATGTGTGGAGCAACCCTTTTCTAACCGAAATGATATGAATAATATGAAAGAATGTGACATCGTGAAGATGAGAAAGGTTCTATATGATGATTCGGGCACGCGGTTTGAATGACAATGTATACGAAGTTTGCAAATTTGCTATTATTCAAGAATATAAAAAAAAATAATATAAAAAACAAACTGGGGTGGAGTGGTGTGGTGTGATTTAAAAAAAAAAATACAAATCTATATATATGCTAGAATCTGGACACAAAAAGACAGCGAGAGTTGTGATGTTTTATCAAACTATTTAGGTTTAGCGAAATAAAAATTCATGCAAGCCGATATACCACAGGACCAGAGTAACTCAGATCCATCACTGGAATATTAAACAAAAATTTTTAACATAACCTGGAAGGAAAAGGTAGGGAAAGGTAAGATGTTTTAATAAACATCAATCAATCAATAATACTTTATTGCACAATGACAATACAAAGGACATAAACATACGAATAAAAATAAGCACAATAGGCGGCCATCATCATGAGATCATGTTCCTAGCATATATCCCGTTTTTCACAGGGTCCGCTTACCTAACCGATGTAGAAACCGCGCGATTAGTTTATTTTGCCTACTTCCACAGTCTAATGTCGTACGGCATCTTGCTGTGGGGTCATGCTGCAGATATGAACAGCATTTTTGTTCTGCAAAAGCGAGCCATTCGGGCGATTTACAAATTGGGACCCAAGATGTCACTTAGAAATAAATTTAAAGAAATTAATATTTTAACTTTGGCATCACAATATATCTTTGAAAACTTAATATATGTAAAAAAACATATAGGATTATTTGCAAAAAATAGCGATCGGCACATTGTTAATACCAGGAATAAAAATAAACTTGCTTTACAAGTCAGTCGATTACATAAGATTACTAAATCTTTTAAGGGGCAATGTATACGTTTTTACAATAAGATTCCCATTGACATTCAGAATTTGCCTTTCAACTGTTTTAAGACAGTAGTTAAACAAAAACTTTACAAAAAAGGTTATTATAAAGTTAGTGATTATTTAGAAGATATGAATGCATGGGATTAACTGTCTGAGAACTGATATTAGGCAGCTAAATTACTCAATTGTATACCAATATTTTATGTTTTATGTTTATTTTTATTTTTTTAAAGAACGTCTAGGGCCCTGTGCCGAGGTTTTTCTTGCAGCTTCTTTTCCCCGGCTATACAGGTTGTGAGAAGCTGCAGTAGTTTTAGGCGGATGAGACGTTCGTTATGTAAAATTGACGATTCAAAGTGTAACTATGTTACCTACTGAATAAAGATATTTTTGAATTTGAATTTGAATTTGAATAACCTGAAAATTTGACAGGTCCGGTTCAGGTCAGGTCAGGTCAGGTCAGATCAGGTCAGGTTTAATTTAATTTTAATATTATTTTATTATAAATAAAATACTAAATAATTATAATAATGTTCATCAAAACGTTTAGAACCACCTATTTTTTCTGAACCTTTTGTTGAATAGGGTTTTCTCATCTAAGGTTCACCGGGTTCATAGTAATCCGGGTATTCCAATTTCCGGGATAATTGGGTATGTCATCCGTGCATTGTATTATGTGCTGTATTATTTCTGCTTAAGCTAGACATGTTTAGAATACATTTAATAAAAGGAAAATTATCTAAAAGGTTTTCAGGGCTGACAAAATTTACACGTAAACACATACAAATTCGAAATTAAAATTGAAAAATGCTTACTTACACTTTCAATCGTAATTTTTTTACATAACGAACGTCTCGTACGCCTAAAACTACTGCAGCTTCTCACAACCTGTATAGCCGGGGAAAAGAAGCTGCAAGAAAAATCTCGGCACAGGGCTCTAGACGTTCTTAAAAAAAAAATATATATATAAAACTTAAAAAATACATTATAAGTACATCTTAAATGTGACAAATGCGTTTTGGAGGTATGTGACCTAACCTGTCTCTCTGATTTTCCTTTCGGGTTAGAAGGTCAATCAGGCAGTCGCTTCTGTAAAAAACCGGACCTGTCATATCTTCAGCAGTGAGTCATTAATTTATCTTAAGTGCAGTTTCGACACAGTTGGCTCGACCATTATAGAAGACGATACGGCTCACCTATCACGTTGGTCTAAAAGTGCTGATAAACTTGAGCATTCACTTGTAATAAGCATTTGTGCGAATGTTACAATACGAGAACTTAGCGAGCATTTTATCGAGCTTTCTTGCTCATGAAAACGTTCATAGCAATGTTTGGCTCTGTGCTTGGCTCGTCTCGTTGTTTAGTTCGACAAATATAAAAAAAACGGCAAATGCTCGATGTTCTGTTACAAGTGAATGCTCAAGTCTATCAGCACCTTAACAGAAAGTACCTCTGACTACCTAAATAAAAAAAAACCGACTTCAAACGCAAAACTTCAAGCGTTACAGATTCCGATGTGGTAGTAGTATTACAGCTAGCTACATAATATGTAATTTAATTTTTTGACGTTCAAAAAGCGCTAACTTTGTAAGCCAATTTTGAAAAATAAATATTTTTGAATTTTTCAAAACTAAAAATCTTAATGCGGTTCACAGAATACACATATTTATCAAGTTTCAACAGTATATCTATTATAGTTTCAGAGAAAAGTGGCTGTGACATACGGACGGACGGACAGACAGACGGACGGACAGACATGACGAATCTATATAAGGGTTCTGTTTTTTTTTCCATTAGGCTACGGAACCCTAAAAAGCAATAAATAAATTTACTTCGCAATAAGTAATAAGTACGGATCTTCAATTAGTTAATTAATTTTATGATTTTGAAGTCGGTGCCAAGTAAATGCTAGAACAAACCTACTACAATATCAAATTACTACGTACTTACATACAATATTGTTAAATACCTATATCAAAACAATGTCAAACAAAAAATCACAAAACAATCAGTATTTGAAAAATGTATGAATCGGAACCTCATTGTAGCATTTACTTGGCACCGACTTCAGAATTATAAAATTAATTAACTAATTCTTCTTCTTTGCGAGTCGATGGCGATCGAAGCTAAATTTTTGCTGACCAATAATTGGCCACGCTTACGGCATTAACATGGCACCAACATGCATGTGCATGCATGTGCATGGCATGGCATTAACTAATTGAAAATCCGTACTTACTTATTACTTTGTGCGAAGTCAATTTATTTATTTCTTTTTAGTTTTGCGTTTGAAGTCGGTTTTTTTTTATTATATGTCTTTGTGTTCTGTTCTTTGAACAGTAAACTGCAAAATAAACAGACGCTGCTTCCTAAGCCAATTAGCTACCTTAAAGACTATCCCCATTTATCTCTATCTACCCCTATAAGGAGCACGGCTTCAAGATAATTAACTAAGCCCGGCCTTCCTGGTAATAACCCATCACTTCCACAGCAATATAATTAACCACCCTACAGCGCTAAGTAAAATCAGTTTCGAAGTATCCTAGCAAGGCGTATTACTTGCGACGGCATAGAAGGAATAATACTACGTCATCATCATCATCATCAGCCCATTAACGTCCCCACTGCTGGGGCACGGGCCTTCCCTATGGATGGGTAGGGAGATCGGGCCTTAAACCATCACGCGGGCCCAGTGCGGATTGATGGTTATTAACGACTGCTAATGCAGCCGGGACCAACGGCTTAACGTGCCTTCCGAAGCACGGAGGAGCTCGAGATGAAAACTTTTTTTTTGCGGTCACCCATCCTATGACCGGCCTTTGCGAAAGTTGCTTAACTTCAACAATCGCAGACCGAGCGCGTTTACCGCTGCGCCACCGAGCTCCTCCATCCAATACTACGTATAGAACGGCAATAGGGTACTTTCCGACTAGTCAAATCAGTTACTTTTTACTAAACTTTTTTTTTTCTTTTTTTTTGACGTGACTTATTGTAGATTTGCCGCAGGTGACATTAACTACTTGGCCGGAAATTACTAAACGTCAAAATACGAAATAACTATGGATTTTGTATGAAAAAACAACCTGTGACGTCATAGAAAAACGTGACAAAATTTCGCAATTATTAAATTTTTCTTGATTAAAATTCATTTATTTATTTAAAATACACCATACCTAAAAATAACATGAATAAAATTCAACAATGACCGTATTACAGGCGTATACAACATTCAAGTTAAAGTTTTAAACAGATTCATAAATAATATGTATTATATTATTAGGTTAAGTGATGTTGTCTTGGCAGAATGTTAAGTTGTCTTTCTTTTTTCATATCAGTGCTTTTAAAAAAAATAAAAGTCAGTTTTGCTTCTGATCTCACTGTGTTTGTATTTTATAATATGTAATGAAAATATACCCAAAAACAAAGACAAAAGATGCATTACGTCTGTTATCCATGAAATTAGAAGTTTAAACGAAGAAAAAACTTAACAACGCCATCTATCGTGTTTTGAGGAACGCCGATTGGAAAGTCCTCGTTATATTATTATGATCCAAACAAGACATGCACTTATCAAAATGCGCGGTAAAATCTGTCAAACTACGGAAGCCAGTGTGACTTTCATTAGCATAGTGATGTATCTAACTTATTTGAACTACTAGGTCGGACAAATGGGAGTATTTTTTTGTAGATTTGCCGCAGATGGCATTAACTACTTGGCCGGTCAAATGGGCAGCGCTAAAGGCTCTCACCTGGTACAACGTTTAAGACAACAGGCCTGAGGGTGCCCAGTTGGGCACGATCCTCGGCTCAGGGCGTCGTCTGAGAGGAAAAATATTTAAAAGAATTAACGACCCTAGTGGGTCGGTAGCGATAAGCGCTGATTGAGGGAAATCGTCGACCACGCGGGGTCGGTGTCGGGGTCCTGAAGTGTTTGATGTCGCGAGCTGATTGGCTGCCTCTATGGCTAGAGTAATATATGGGGAGTAAGTATAGTAAATGGGATTCGTATGTGTTACGTACAATATGCCAAACTGTGTTTCTTCGTATGACGACGCCGTACTAGTATTGACACAAACGTAAATAGGTCAAGCCTCGGGAACTGTTTTGTCGTGTTCCGTATGTGACGTAAACAGAGAATAGTGGGTCATATAACAGTCAAATTGTCAAAACCAAACACACAAATACATATATAAATATTCTATATACATCCCACTGTTTCGCACAGGAATAAAATTCAAATTTCAAAAATATCTTTGCTTCGGAGGGCACGTTAAGCTGTTGGTCCCGGCTATTAGCCGTAAAAACACCTTCACCAACCCGCAGTGGAGTAGCGTGGTGGACTATGCTCCATATCCCCTCCGTTTGATTGAGGGGAGGTCTGTGCCCAGCAGTGGGACGTATATAGGCTGTTTATGTTTATGTATCTTTATTCAATAGGTAACATAGTTACACTTTGAATCGTCAATTTTAACATAACGAACGTCTCATTCGCCTAAAACTACTGCAGCTTCTCACAACCTGTATAGCCGGGGAAAAGAAGCTGCAACAAAAACCTGGGCACAGGGCCCTAGACGTTCTTTTTAAAAAAATACCATAAAATATTGTTATACAATTGAGTAATTTAGCTGCCTAATATCAGTTCTCAGACAATTAGCTTAGGATCCAGGGTTTGTAAGGTCAATCATTCACCTAACAAAGTAAGAAATGACCTGTGTTTTTCCAGTGTGAATCTGTTTTTTTTTGTCACAAACTTTGCACGGAATGTTAAGTAGACCCTAGTACTCGCGGAAAACGAAAAGAAAACAGACCTATAAGAAAAAAAGGCGGTTATGTGTGAGTCTGCCTCGCGCCCTTAGGGTTCCGACGCTTTGACTTTGTCGTTGTCTATTGTTTCCAACAGCCTCCGTGGTCTAGTGGTTAGAGCGTTAGGCTCACGATCTGGAGGTCCGGGTTCGATTCCCGATGGGGACATTGTCGAAATCACTTTGTGAGACTGTCCTATGTTTGGTAAGGACATTTCAGGCTTGAATCACCTGATTGTCAGAAAAAGTAAGATGATTCCGTGCTTCGGATGGCACGTTAAGCCGTTGGTCCCGGCTATTAGCCGTAAAGACATCTCCATCAACCCGCATTGGAGCAGCGTGGTGGAGTATGCTCCATACCCCCTCCGGTTGATTGAGGGGAGGCCTGTGCCCAGCAGTGGGACGTATATAGGCTGTTTATGTTATGTTATTGTATTGTTTCCATACATCGACATTATTATGTTGCGATTAGTTTAGCAACTGAAAATAAGTTTGCAATCACAAAACATAATGTTTCTTGTGATGGAACGACAAATTTTATGATTCATCATCCCCCTAGCATTTTTCCGTTTTTCACATTGTCCGCTTATCGAACCTGAAGATTTGACAGGTCCGGTTTTTTACAGAAGCGCCTGCTTGTCTGACCTTCCAACCCGCGATGGAAAAATCAGTCCAATACAAGTTTAATGATCGCATTAAGTTAGTCGGAAAACATTCGCGATAGTGTTATTATATCGGAATATTCAATACATAAAGTGTATCTATCTATTTTCGCTTCGTGCCAAGAAGCCGCTTCATAACTCGAAAGGTTATGCGGACTTTTGAGTTAATTCGTTTGGGGTTCGGAGTAGGAGTCTACTCCGAGGGTGGGGGCTTAGGTTTCATCATTCATCGTCATCATCTTTCGTCATTTCATTAATCATCATCAAGAAAAAAAACATAAGTCATGGCTGTATGAGCATAGTTCCCTTTGCCTTACCCTTCGGGGAAAACCAAAACAAAAAAAGGGTTCTGTTTCTAATTAGGAGGTTCAGAACCCTAAAAAGAATAAGCGATGATAGATACAAGGCAGAAAAGTCTGCAAATTCCGCGGCTATATTGCAAAACCTTTATTTAGAGTAAAACTTTTTTTCTGTATACTCGTCTTTTTCTTGCATATAAATTACTTTGTTGACCCAAAAGGGATGTTTTTGTCTTATAAGCCACTAAGTATGATCACGTGTAATCATACTTTGAGTTTGGCCTACATATTTTAAAACTTTCGTGAAGTTTGGCCCTTCCTAGCAATGTTTATTGAAGTAGAATCAAATAAGAAGAAAGAGTCCAAGAAATTGTCGTGTCGTTTCATATTTATTTATAACTAAAAGGAAATCACTGTATTAAAGAAAAACCATATTCATCATCATCAGCCCATTAACGTCCCCACTGCTGGGGCACGGGCCTTCCCTATGGATGGATAGGGAGATCGGGCCTTATACCACCACGCGGGCCCAGTGCGGATTGGTGGTTATTAACGACTGCTAATGCAGCCGGGACCAACGGCTTAACGTGCCTTCCGAAGCACGGAGGAGCTCGAGATGAAAACTTTTTTTTTGTGATCACCCATCCTATGACCGGGCTTTGCGAAAGTTGCTTAACTTCAACAATCGCAGACCAAGCGCGTTTACCGCTGCGCCACCGAGCTCCTCGAAATTAAAGAAAAACGCCTCGTACTAAAGAAAAACCATTATTAGTTCATACAAATTTATATCGACATCCAACGTTCAATACAAATACACTTAGATTTGTTTCGATTATCTACCAGTTACCAGTATTTACTCAACACGACTAATATAATTAAATATCTCTAGTTCAACCATCATCAATCCTTTTCGCACCTGATCGTCTTCTTTTTTGTTTTCTTAAAAATGTCCGCCATTATGTTTCTTTTTAAAGGACTGGACCATAGAGTTTTGGCCAAAGGAGTCTTTACTTCGTTCGGCGATAACACTGTCTTCTTCAGTCGTGTGGGTTGTGAGGTGGATTACCAACCGCATCAACCCTCATGACAGGGTTACTATTGAACCGCCAAAGGCTCCTGACATAGCTCATATAACGACTACTTACATCAATAAGTAGTAATCGGAACCAACGGCTTGATCAGCCTGTAATGTTGGCCGGGGTTTGAACCCGGGACTTCCGGACTGGACTACGGAGGCCATTGAAGTCACTGTGGTACACCGGCTCGCTTCTCAAACGGGAAACGCCGGTTCGAACCTTAGTATCGGACTTGCACAAGGAGTTATTAATTTATCTTAAGTGCTGTTTTTAGATTATAGACGGCGATACGGCTCACCGCTCATCTGGTCTAACAGAAAGCTCGCTGAGGTGTATGTCCTTAATTCATCTTGCGAATGGTGTATATCTGACTACCCCGATTGGGATATAGTCGTTAGCTTATAATTATCTCTCTTCTTATCGTGTCGATGGAAAACTAAATGGTATCGGCCCAAAACTTGGCGACAAGTAGCGCTATCTGCAGCTGTGACGACACAAAAGAGTTTGGAAGGTGTACCAGTTCAATAGAATAGAATAGAATAGAATAGAAATAGTTAATTTTAAAAGGACGCCACACACAAAAAAAAGACAACAATATCATATCAAATTTCCACTAAAACAATTACAAAAAAGCAAGACGGATGTTTGTCGAAATGATCATAAGGTGGTGGTGGACGTCCTGAGATAAAAGGGCCTCTCTTTTCGGCACACTCGGCACAAGTTACGGCGTAAACCACGACGCTCCTGCCAAATCGTGCACCTTTCCTATGTTCCCATGTTATTATGTTGCTCCGAATACATTCCGCTTAGGGAAGGTACTGAAAAGTATCGGCATCCGAAAGACGTAATATACGATCCCGACGACCCTATTACTCTAGCCATAGAGACAGCCAATCAGCTCGCGACACCAAACACTTCAGGACCCCGATACCGACCCCGCCGGCGTGGTCGAAGATTTCCCTCATTCAGCGCTTATCGCTATCGACCCACTAGGGTCGATTAATTCTTTCAAATATTTTTCCTCTCAGACGACGCCCTGAGCCGAGGTTCGCGCCCAACAGGGCACCCTCAGGCCTGTTGTCTTAAACGTTGTATCGGGTGAGAGCCTTCAGCGCTCCCCATTTGTCCGGCCAAGTAGTTAATGCCTTCTGCGCCAAATCTACAATAAGTCACGTTAAAAAAAATGTTATGATGTACCTAGTAACATCATCAATAGTATCAATAGACATTATAACATACAAACATGTCTATATTATTGATGAACGATGCAAGATTGGCCATTTGTCTTGTTCGATGGGTTGTAATGTTTGTGTGTTTGATCAAATACGATTGAACGGATAACACTGCCTTGTATGACTGATAGCCACGACAACAGACATGCATCTACCATAACATAAGCTCACAACGTTGTTAGAACGCTTCCTTCTCACTTTGAGGTCGCAGGTTCGAATCACAGGTCAGGTTCGAAGCAGGTCACAGGCCTAAACCAATGATTGTCGAATTTGTTTTCGAATTCA
This sequence comes from Pectinophora gossypiella, assembly GCF_024362695.1. Classification (NCBI taxonomy): domain Eukaryota; kingdom Metazoa; phylum Arthropoda; class Insecta; order Lepidoptera; family Gelechiidae; genus Pectinophora; species Pectinophora gossypiella. The sequence continues at coordinate 4,264,724 of NC_065431.1, forward strand.
TGTTTGGATCGTAAATGGTTATCATGTGCTCAGCGGTGAAGGAAAACATCTTGAGGAAACCTACATTCACGAGAAACGCATTTTCGAAGGTATGTGACCTAAACTGTATTGGGCTGGTTTTAATTTCGCGGGTTGGAAGGTCAGACAGGCAGTGGCTTTTGCAAAAAACTGGACCTGTCAAATCGTCAGGTTGGGTAAGCGTACCTTGTGAAAAACGGGATAATGCTAGAGAGATGAGAGGTTTTGTCGAAGCAAATCACATTAAATGTAATTTTTCAAATGTAATCAATCAATAATTATTGCAAAACAACATAATACACAGGACATAAACATACAAATAAAAATAAGCACAATAGGCGACACTTCACTTAACCTCACTCACTTCACTTCACTCACACCACTTCACTTCCCTTTCACTTTCTTTCTTCTTTTTCTTCACTATTCACTTACCGATAGGTGTATTTTTAAGCCAATCAAAACCTATCATTGCTTTTATCTCCAGATATAAATAACACTGCATTCTAGTAATACAATTTCGCTGTACAAGCTGAAATACACTTAATTAGTTTAATCCATTAGGTTGGAACGAGTATGGCGTAAGCACATTCCAGTAATGCGATTTTTCAATTAACCCGAATAATATTTATTTTAAATTTTCGATAGTTTTCGCCTCTCACACTAAGTATTTTAATTACAGTGTTTATTTTGGTTTCCAAACCGGTAGAGGCATGTTTAATCAACATTAGGTACTTACTACAAACTATTACGGCCCACGATCTCTGCCTGGGGTCACGATCCGGAGGTCCCGGGTTCAAATCCCGGTGGGGACATATCACAAAATCACTTTGTGATCCCTTTGGTTAGGACATTACATGCTGATCACTTGATTGTCCTAAAATTAAGATATCTGTGCTTCGGAAGGTACGTTAAGCCGTTGATCTCGGTTACTGCATACTGATGTAAGTAAGTATTCGTTACATGAGCCATGTCAGGGGTCTATGGAGGCTCAATAATATCCCTGGCATCAGCAACTCTCATAATAAAAAAGATTATATACCCATCCTATTTTCTTAAGGTTTACTCTGTGACGCCATAGCATGGCTCCATCGCAGCACAAGCTGAGCCATTTCCTTTTGCCCGTATTCGCAATATTGAGAGAGAGAGAGAGAGAGAGAGAGAAATGTTTATTTTGCAAAACTGCACACACAAAAATCAAGCAAAAAACAAAGAAGAAGAAAAAAACAGTAAGATCTTACAATAAAAATAAAAATTACAAACAAAGATACATACAAAAGTTGTGTGTAGTCAGGATAAGGGGTACGACTCAGCGATGTGCTTGCTTCATACAGTATGGAGCAAGCGCTGTTATTCTGCCGCCCCCTTCTCGTCATTCAAATCCCAAGCAAAGATCGTGCGCATAATAGTAAAAGTAGTACTTACATGTATTGTGTAAAATAAAAATACAAAGTTATGTGAGTGTAATACACTTTCAATATTACCTAAATTATAATTGATAAATAAGTTAAAAATTGTTAGTTTCAACGAATAAAATAATAAAATATTCATTATTATCTAGTTCATATAGCAAATGTAAATTGTTACTGGCAATAAATTTATTTTATTCTTATTCTTAAATGAGAAAAAGACTAATTTATTTATGTTTTACACTGAATGAGCTATGCGTGCGCCATCTAGGTATCGGATTAAAACTGGTTAGGGTCCCAACACCCGTAACCCTTGGGTATGACAACAAAATCTGTCACACACAACGGTTTACGCCAAAATTGTTGTGTTAGAAATTCCGACCACTCCACGTATTTTGTAGTCCCCGGTCTAAGTGTAATAAATTGTAAGCTGTTATACAAAAGGTTCGCTAGTCCGTTATTAATAGTTTTAAATAAGGTCCTGTTTTGAATTTCCGTCATAATCCTGTTCGGAGGACGTGTAACTTGCGTCGTAGTGACATTGTCAAATACTTTTTTTAACGTTACTTATTGTAGATTTGCCGCAGATGGCATTAACTACTTGGCCGGACAAATGGGGAGCGCTGAAGGCTCTCACCCGCTACAACGTTTAAGACAACAGGCCTGAGGGTGCCCTGTTAGACGTGAACCCCGGCTCAAGGCGTCGTCTGAGTGGAAGAATATTTGAAAAAATTAATCGACCCTTGAGGGTCGATAGCGATAAACGCTGAATGAGGGAAATCGTCAAATCGAAATGAGGGAAAAAACTTGGAAAAACTTATTGTCAAATTAAAATTGAGTTCTCTCCAACTGATGGCTTTTTTATTTATAGCTTCTAGGTGTTATCCTCATTTGTGTTTGCGCAGGCAAGTACAGATGGCTTTCATGCCATCGTTAGAAAAAAAAAACTGCCTCTTTACTGCACCGGGTCCGGACCAGCTCCAACAGTCTCTTAAACGTGGTGGCGGACAGAATTGACTGTCCCATTGTGAGGCATTGGATTGACATCCATGTCTCACACTAGGTTTCGTCATGTTAATTTAATATGTGCTTAGTAACATAGTATAAGTCCCTTACTAACCATTATGGATGAACAAAAGTCCGAAATAAAGTTTTATTATTCTTTTTAACGTCCCCACTGCTGGGGCACGGGCCTATGGATGGATAGGGAGATCGGGCCTTAAACCATCACGCGGGCTCAGTGCGGATTGATGGTTATTAACGACTGCTAATGCAGCCGGGACCAACGGCTTAACGTGCCTTCCGAAGCACGGAGGAGCTCGAGATGAAAACTTTTTTTTGTGGTCACCCATACTATGACCGGCCTTTGCGAAAGTTGCTTAACTTCAACAATCGTAGACCGAGCGCGTTTACCGCTGCGCCACCAAGGTCCTCAAGTCTACAGACATGTGAATATTAACTTACGAAAATCACGCGTCTCCCTTCATTTTATCTTATAAAAGTACGACTAACATCCAAGATGGAAGCAAATTATATGTAATTGCCACTGCGACCCTATTACACGTTCATAAAGGGCCAATTACACAAGAGACGAGAAATTATTGGCCTGTGTTAATTAGATATTGATAAATTAGTGGAATGTGTCTGAAAGCATAATTATTATACTATATACCTAAGCATAACAACATAAAAACATAACATAAATAACGCGTGTTAGTGACATTGTAACGTAAACTTTCAGGGATGATTCAGACCATGATTCTGGGCTGAGATCAAGTGTAATTTTTCGTCGCAAAATTAATAATTTTTATTCAGATTTTCAATTGTATACGTTTGCGATGGAAAATTCCACTTGATATTAACTCAGTATAATGAGCTGTATCACCCCTCCACAGTATTCGTTACGATATCACTTACACCTTGTATATTGCAATCTTCTTCTTCTTCTCTCGTACGGGTTGTGAGGTGGATTACCAACCTCATCAACTCTGGTGTCAGGGTAACTATTTTTTCAGCCGCCAAAAGCCTCATGTAATGACTCCTTACTTACATCAGTAAGTTGTAACCGGGACCAACGGAAAAGACGATCATGTCAAGCGCACCACACATATTCGCGTTATAGTGTTCTTTCATCGTGTGGGTTGTAAGGTGGATTACCAACCAAAAGTGTCAGGGTTACTATTGAGCCGCCAAAGGCCCCTGACATGACTCATTTAACAACTCCTTACTTACATCAGCAAGTAATAACCGGGACCATCGGCTTATCGTGCCTTCCGAGCACAGATCATCTTACTTTCGGACAATCCGGTGATCAGCCTGTAATGTCCCAACCAAACTAGGGATCACAAAGTGATTTTCGTGACATGTCCCCACCGGGATTTAAACCCGGGACCTCCGGATCGTGAGCCGAACGCTTAAACCACTGGACCACGGAGTCTGTTATTGCTAAAGTACTAATTGTACTGAACTTGACGTTCTGTTTAATAGTATATAAATACCTACGTAACTTGAAACTATGACGTTATAGTGAAGACGATATAGTGACTAAGATTGAGAAGGGAATGTTAGGTTGGTTTGGACATGTAGAGCGGATGAAGGATAATAGGATTACGAAAGCGTTATATAAAGCGAAAGTTGTTAATAGGGCTGGCAGAGAAAGACCAAGAAGGACTTACATTGACCAAATTGGAGATGTCCTTAGAAAACGTTTAATACGATCTACTCTGAACTGACGTGCGTGTACGAAGCGATGGAATGTGGAGGAAGCAAGAGAAGTGTGTCAGGATCGAAGCAAATGGAATTCTATAGTCTCTGCTTGTCCTGGTGGGAAATAGGCGTGAGTTTATCTAAATATATAAAAGGAGAAACTGACTGACTGACATATCAACGCACATTCTAAACGGCTATACGTAGGCACTTGAAATTTGGAAGGGACGTAGCTTAGGTACCGTAGAGGTGCACTAAGAAAGGAATTCCCGGAATTCCAACGGGAACGGGAATTAGCGGGAAAATCCTTTTGAATGAAAAATCTAAACCGCTTAAGTTAGACGCTTGAAATTTGGCATGCAGGTACCTTAGTTAACTTAAAGCTTAGTTGCAACAGGATATTGTAAAATTCCCACGGAAACGGGAGTTAGCGGGAAGAAACATTTGCATGAAGAATTCTGAACTGCATAAGTTAGATGCTTGAAATTTGATATGCATATCTCTTTTATAACACGCCACGCGGACGAAGTCGCGGGCAAAAGCTAGTGTATGTATGTATGTTTAAACTATGACGTCACTGCACCTAGAAGTTCTTGTCCTTGGTGTAAAAACGTACAACACACAACATGTGCTCATCAGTGCTCACACATAGCATTTACATCTGTTGGAGTTGATACTAACGAGACCCGCCTTGTTCTACTGTACAGTACGGCCTTCGTGGTCCAGTGGTTGAGCGTTGTGCTCACGATCCGGAGGTTCCAGGTTCGAATCCCGGTTGGGACAAATCACAAAAACCACTTTATGATCAAATCAAATATTCTTTAAAGCACAGAACTAAATTTCAACAATCAGACATAACACATGAGTACAGTACAATTTGGGCGGCCTTATTGCTCTAGAGCAATTTCTTCCAGGCAACCACCAAAAGGAAACAAACATTTATAAAACAGCTTGGATACGGGATGTGATCCCTAGTTTGGTAAGGACATTACAGGCTGATCCAGGTGATCAGATCCAAAAATTAAGATGATTCGTGCTTCGGAAGGCACGTTAATAATAATAAATTCATTTATTCCAGATTAACATATCCATATCTAATAAATTAAATGAATACAATTACAATTATCATTCAAAATTATGATTATCAATTTAAAAAATAAAATAAAAAACATAATAAATAAAATAAGATAAAGTAAATTAATTAAATTAAATTATTTTATTTAAGCCGTTGGTCCCGGTTATTACATAGTACATATATTATTATATATGTAAGTACGTAGTCGTTTCATGAGTCATGTCAGGGCCTATGGCGGCTTAGTAATAACCCTGACATCAGGGTTGATGAGGTTGGTAATTCACCTCACAACCCATGCTATACGTAGGAGAACGCTATAGGAGAAGATAGAAGCTACTTACTGTACAGTTATGAGCAATATCATGTACACACTAGCTAGTATGGTGATGATGATGTAATTGTTTACAAATTACTATTCCTTTTTAAACTCTAAACTAGGTACATGGCAAATGGCGGCCTTAAGATTATATTTTACGTTGAGATAAACCCTTGTCGACTTTAACAATGCTTCTTAGCATTATGTTCATGTTTTTATCAATAAAAAGAACCCTGTCGCACTATAATATTTGACATTTATTATTATTTGACATTGAAAATATTACACGACCATTACGATGTGCAACAATTAAAGGATATCTTTAAACTCAGCAAAAATGTGAATCTGAGAGGACATTCATTAAGCCTTTGTGTGCTAGGAACCCAAAACATAATTTCCTGCCAAATCGCGTTGTGGACTCTTGGAATAAGCTCCCAGAATCAATAATTAGTGCACCAACAGTGAACACCTTTAAACACAGACTAGACATTTACCACATGAACATTGATAATAGAAAATAACAATCTTAAATACAAGTGCAGTGAAGTACATGCATCAGCTCTGAGCTGCTAGTGTACATAAACAAACATAATAATAATAAATTTAATGAAACTTACAGTTTAATTTGTCAAAAAAGTTACTATGATATGGTTTCAAAGTGTAGTGTGTGTGTGTGTGTGTTTGTGTTTGTGTGTGGTGTGTGTGTGTGTGTGTGTGTAGTGTGTGTGTGTAGTACTCGTGTCCGTAAACACCACACGAATAGGCTAGTTTCCAACTAGTCAAATCAGTTACGTTTTACTAAACGTCAAGACACGAAATTATTACGGAATTTGTATGAAAAAGCAACCTGTGATATTATAGAAAAACGTGACAAAATGTCGTACTTATTGTTACATTTTTCTTTATTAAAACTCATAAATAAGTGAAATAGAAAAAAAGAACGTTTTTTGTCACCTTTAGATCTGTCTTTATTTAATATTCAGAATTGACGTCAGACATTCAGATGCGCGTGTACGATAACGTCAATGTGTACTGTCTGTGTAAAATGGTGTTTATGTGTTTGAAATAAAACTAAGTAATTTTTAAAAAGAAGAGCTTTTGTTGAAGAAAATCAATACAATACAAATACACTAAAAAAAGAAAACACAGGTTATTTTTGAGAAAAGGCGCTTACATGGTTTTTACTAAGCGGTTTCTTCTCTTGTGGGTTGAGAGGTGGATTACCGACCTCATCAACCCTGGTGTCAGTTTTACTATTGAGCCGCCAAAGGCCCCTGACATGGCTCATGTAACGACTACTTACTTACATCAGTAAGTAGTAATCGGGACCAACGGCTCAGGTGATTCAAGCCTAAAAAGTCCAGTCTAAACAAAGGACAGTCTCACAAAGTGATTTCGACAATTGAATCATCATCATCAGCCCACAAACGTCCCCACTGCTGGGGCACGGGCCTTCCCCATGGATGGATAGGGAGATCGGGCCTTAAACCATCACGCGGGTTCAGTGCGGATTGATGGTTATTAACGACTGCTAATTAATGCAGCCGGGACCAACGGCTTAACGTGCCTTCCGAAGCACGGAGCTCGAGATGAAAACTTTTTTTTTGTGGTCACCCATCCTATGACCGGCTCTTGCGAAAGTTGCTTATCTTCAACAATCGCAAACCGAGCGCGTTTACCGCTGCGCCACCGAGCTCCTCTTTATTTATTAGGTAAACGCACTTTTGAATATAAGTTATTAAAAAGTCACTGCTTTAGAATCCGAGATTCGAATCCGAGACATTACGTAGCAAGTCACTCTCCGAACAGGGGACATACTGTTTGGATATTGTCAATTTGTGCTATATACACGCTACCAATTTTGAGAGGTGTACGTTCAGTATAACACGGCGACGCTTGTTAGTGTCAATTTTTCAAACGATACGTTTCCTCTGTTAACAGTCCACCCTGTTAGGTATATACAGGGTGTTAGTGACATCGTAACGAAAACTTTGAGGGGTGATTGAGGCCATGATTCTGATATGATATCAAGTGGATTTTTCCGTCGCAAAAACCATGTATATTTTTAGTTTTTTTAAATTATTTTCAATTCTATACTTTTGCGATGGAAAATTCCACTTGATATTAACTCAGAATAATGAGCTGAAGCATCCCCCTCAGTATTCGTTACGATGTCACTTACACCCCGTACAAGTACATACGGTAGCCATACAAGTAGGTATGGGTGTTTGTGACACCGTAACGAATATTGAGGGGGATGATTCAGACCATGATTCTGAGTTGATATCAAGTGGAAGTTCCTGTCAAAAAATTCATGATTTTTTTGTGTTTTTTTAAATTATTTTCCTATCCATACTTTTGCGACGGAAATTTCCACTTGATATCAACTCAGAATCATGGTCTGAATCATCCCCCTCAGTATTCGTTACGATGTCACTAACACCCTGTATATTTAACTGACGTCACCGTTTAGTAAAGTAACACCGTAGTCCAGTGGTTGAGCGTTGGGCTCACGATCCGGAGGTCCCGATTTCGAATCCGATGGGGAAATATCACAAAAAATATTTTGTAGTCTCTAATTTTTTTAGGACATTACAGGCTGATCACCTGAATGTCCTAAAGTAAGATGATCCGTGCTTCATAAGACATATTAAGGCGTTGGTCCCGGTTACTACTTACTGATGTAAGTAAGAATTCGTTACATGAGTCATGTCAGGGGCCTTTGGCGGCTCAATAGTAACCCTGACACTAGGGTTGATAATCCACCTACCCACACGATAGAAGAAGAAAAATGCTTTTGTGAAACGTTTTTGCGAGTCTGTTCCAACCGCAGATTGCCTTCTGTTACTCTGACTAATTAGCTGATTTGAACTGCGGTTTTACTGAAGAGAAATATTAGCAACTTTTTTTTAATAAACTGCTAGTGACGAAATACATTTTCATTTCTTTTTCTACGATACTTTTATTTAAAATACTACTACAATACGTTGAGACCCATATCCGACGCCTCACCGAGCTTTCTATTAGACCAACGAGATAAGTGTTTAGCCGTATCGCCGTCTATAATGGTCGAGGCAACTGTTTTAGTGAAAACTGCACTTAAGATAAATTAATAACTCATTGGGGCAAGTCCGGTATCGGGTTTCGAGCTGGCGAACCCCGTTTGAGAAGCAAGCCGGTGCACCACGGACCAAAGTGACTGCATACAATAAGGAATAAGTGACTGTGTAGTTCAAGTTAAGTTCAGGATTTTCAAAATAAGTTACAATTAATTAATTTGCGGTTAGTTACAGTAAAGAAATAGACTAATCAAACAAAATTAAGAATAAAAACATAACAAAAAATGCAGCACATAGAAGCAGTATATGAAGCGAAGGTTGGTGGTAGAGTGCAGTCAGTGGCCCAGCGATTTATTTGTGAAACAGAGGTGAAATTATGAACCATTAGTTTTCATAATTATAAAATTTATGTTTTTGTAGGTGTTTTTGGTCTATTACAGTAAGGACATGTAACCAGGAAGTCTTAAGTTCAATCAGTTATTTTATTACTTTGCAAGAAATTGATTTGGGCTTTTGTACCTTATCAATCATACATTGACCAAATTAGACATGTCCTTAGAAAAGGTTTAGTACGATCTACTCTGAACCGGCGTGCATGTGTGAAACGATTGATGAATGTGAAGGAAGCAAGAGAAATGTGTCAGGATCGAAGCAAGCATGGAGTTTCAGAGTCTCTGCTTACTTCGGTAAGAAATAGACGAGTTTATGTATGTCTAGTCACTAAGAAAAACCTTGTGTACCATTTTCGTCAAAATTCCCAGGAAAATTTTCCAAAATCGTGATTTAATGTTGGTACTGAGTACTTTTGGTTTTAGGCAATACAAACAGCAGTCCAACTAAGAAAACTTTACATATTGTGTTGTTACATGTTTTAGAATACCTTTTTTAAAATTTAAAACAAAGTTAGATTAAAGAAACTAAAAAGTTGGACGGCGGCCAGTTACAAAATTAATAAAGTGAATTTTGTACTTAGTTGAAAAAAAAAATAATCGAAAAATATCTTTGCAGATCCGAGAGACTGTAGCCTGTGTAAAAAAAAACTTTTTCGTTCAAACCTACATCGAAAACTGAGTCTGTGATAAATTGTAATAAAAAAGAGAGAAAATTTTATCAAGTGTTATCCAGTGCAGTGTTGAACCCATTTTGTTAACTGTTAAATTTGAAAAAAAAAAATAGTTTTTGCGCGTTATTTGTTGCTAAAAAAATCCGAAAAAAGTATTCGATGTTGTTTTCGCATTCCGAAAAAGAGTAAGTGGCTAACCTTCTCGTACCTACACGAAAAGAAAACAAAAAAAAAATCAGCCATATTTTTTTTCAGAATTTTTTTTTTTTGGTGGAGTGAAATTTTTTTTCAAGTGCTTTTTTTGTGACGCTAGTGTCGTCGGAAGAATCGACGATGACGAAGAATTTCCTGACCGTGACCAACATTGTCAATGAGGGTATCAAAGGCAGCAAGATCTCCAAACTTGGCTTGTCCAAGTACCTCTCGCAATCACTGTGAGTATTACTATTTCTAACACAATAAAAATTAGTACCTGCGGCGCGTCAATAGGTGGCGCTAGTAAGCTATTAGAACGCTGTATTGACATTGTATTGGATTCTAATAAGAATATCACATACTCATTGTACGGTCACGAGCATTAATATGTTTACAATTTGGTACCATGTCACATTAACTTTTTTGAGAAATTGAACTGTAAGTCTCACTAAATGTCAAATTAATATGTTAGTGCGACAGAGTCTTAAAGTGGGTACATTATATTGCTCATGACTGTACTCAGATCCATGCCTAGTCCGCTTCGAGGACGTCGAAATGATCCAGGCTTCTAGATAGTTTGCCTACCTCTGGATGATTATTGTAGGTTCTAGGTATAAAAGCTCAAAAGGGACAGCTAGCATTTCAAGGTTAGCCCAGCTGACGTCATCCCATCTTGTGTTGCCATTTCGTAAAAAAATAAATTACCCACGACCAATGTTTTTATATTTACTTTGCAAGGATATTTTGTCCTATTAGCAAAAGATTTCCTTAGAGTTTTAATGATTTTTATATATGGGACAAGTAACAGTAATTAATTAAATTCAGTTATTTTCGATAATAAAATTTACGTCCTTGAAATGTTGGAGATACCAATTTAATGGTAACACAGTGGTAACACTTACATCATGAAAGAGCTAGCAATGGCGGCTTGTCATAGGATTGAGAATACCTGGTTTTCTTATTAAAAAAAAACTACTAACTTATGAGTAATAACCCATTTTCCCCCGACTTGCATTTGTTTTTTTTTTATTATTGTTTATGTCCAGTAAATGGCAATAGGTTTTCCCTCTATTACATGGGACTTAAACATAGCTACAATCCAGCAGTTGGAGACTTCTCCTGCAGAGTGTGTGAGAGTTTGCCGCTCTAGGATTGGCTTGCACAGCCATGAAAGAAAGTGCTTCGAGGCAATGACGTCATAAATCGCCTGAAACAGACGGATAGGCCAATGATGATGATGAAACATAGCTGGAGGGGAGTGGGTGTATATATATTATACAACTCTGTCTAGTCCTTCTTAATGCTGTCGTTCTGTTAGACTTTCCTAGAAACTTTTTACTCTCTAGAAGAAAATTAAGTTTTCGTTTTGATCGACGATATTAGTTCGAGCCCTTATCGTTATAATTTATTTATAACTTCCTTAACAATGTAAGGATAACTTTTTCTTTTGGCTTTCGTTGTAACAAGTTATAACGTTATTCAAAGCCTGTCTCGAACTCGAAAGAAAGCAAATTACGTGCTATACTACATTGCTACATTCATCCCTAGCGTTTTTCGCAGGGTCTGCTTAAACCTAACCTCAACATTTGACAGGGCCAGTTTTTTACAGAAGCGACTGCCTGTCTGTCTAAACCCGCGAAGGGAAAACCCAATACGAGTTAGATTACATACCTCTGAAACGCATTTCTCGGGAATGTGAGTTTCCTCAGATTCATTACAAAAATCTTTAAAAAAAATATAGTCACAAATTCAACAAACGAAAATCCTTCATTCATTCAGTTCAGGGTGTTTGAAATTGGACGTGAGTACTCAAAATCCCTTCACCCGAGAGCCAACAGGCCCGGACTGACAACTGATACCGGTCCGGAATTTAAGAAATAATCACTCTAACTGCTGGTACAGTGGTTGACCGTTGGGCTCACGATCCGGAGCTCCCAGGTTCGAATCCTGATGGGGAAATATCACAAAAATTTTTTGTGATCCCTAGTTTGATAAGGACATTAGAAGCTGATCATCTAATTGTTCGAAAGTAAGATGACCCGTGCTGCAGAAGGTACGTTAAGTCATTGGTCCCGGTTACTACTTACTGATGTAAGTAAGTAGTCGTTACATGAGCCATGTCAGGGCCTTTCACGGCTCAATAGTAACTCTGAAATTAGGATTGATCGGGAGCTACCCGATTCATCTAGTACAAGACGACCTTTTAATATGCTATCGCAGACATGACTCGTGTAACGATTACTTACTTACATCAGTAAGTAGTAACCAACAACTCAATGTGCCTTCCTTAAGCACTGATTATCTTACATTCGGATAATCAGGTGATCAGCCTGAAGTCATAACGAAACTAAGGATCCTAAATGGATTTTCGTGGTATGTTCTCACTGAGATTCGCACCCGGAGTCTCCGGATCGTGAGCCTAACGCTCAACCACTGGACCACAGAGGCCGTTCAAATGTAATAACCGCTTATGGCCAATCCGGGCCTGATGTAAAACCAAATTAAAACGAACTCGTGTACTAGACATATGTCACATCAAGTGTGCTTGTGCTAACATGTCCGAACAGGTCAGCCAAAACACTGCACCCTATATGTTGTTTGTTTACCCTACTTTGACGCTAAAATGTCAAGGCATTCTTTGAATGACGGACTTTCCAGGCTACTTTCCTCAAAAACAATATAGATGGCGCTGTAAAGATTTTTCTTTATTTAACTTTCTAATTTCATGGATAGGTGGCAGCACTGTTGAGTGTTCCTAATTTTTTTTTTGGGATAAGGGAACTATGCCCATACAGCCATGTCTTATGTATTTTTTTTCTTGATGATGAATGAAATGATGAAAGATGAAGACGATTAATGCCGAAACCCAAACGAATTAACTCAGAAGTCCGCATAAACTTTCGAGTTATGAAGCGGCTTGTTGGCACTAAGCGAAAATAGCTAGGTAGACTTTGTTTATTGAATGCTCCGATATAATAACACTATCGCGAATGTTTTCCGACTAACTTAATGCGATTATTACCCACAAAAAACCACTTCGTATTAATTATTTAGTTTATTCAATGAAGAAAGCAACCGTCCCGTTCCCGTTCCCGCCAAAAAGACCTGAGTGTTCCTAAATTTTGACAGTTCTCCATAATTGTCCAGCTAAAATTCGTGATAAACTGGAACCATCACCACCATACACCATACACAATTTTTGACAAAAAAAAATTCAAATTAAAAAAAAATCAATTTCTTTTTTCGATTTCTGATTTCTGATTTTTTAATATCATGCAACTAAAAAGGCCTTTAACAATATGGATTCGTGACAAAAAAAGACTATTCAGAACGCATTTTTCTTACTCATCCGGGGTAGAAGGCCTTTCACTTTTATACTTTTTCTTTCAATGTAGCTCTTTGAAATTCTCCCTTATCGGTTTCATTGTTGTTACTGTTTACAGGTGTATTTTTCATACGGCCGTTATGTAAAAAATGTATCTAGAAAACGCAATCGAGCTTGCAAAATATAGCTTGTTTTTGGTGACCGTAGCCTGGAAAGACCCTCATTGATATTCTGCAAGCTCGATTGCGTTTTCTAGATACATTTTTTACATAACGGCCGTATGAAAAATACACCTCTAAACAGTAACAACAATGAAACCGATAAGGGAGAATTTCAAAGAGCTACTAAAAAAAAGTATAAAAGTAAGATGAGTAAGAAAAATGCGTTCTGAATAATATTTTTTTGTTACGAATCCATATTGTTAAAGTGTGTGTCGCCTCTACGTGACAGGGACTGCTCTAAAGAAAGATGCAGGATCTGGCAGGAACAGGTCTTCTTCTTCGTCATTCCCTCACTGCTGAGGATCGCGACCACAGGTTATGGTTTTCCACTCGGTACGGCTATATGCTGTGTGGACCGCCCTCTGTATGCTGCCGCCCACCGTCTTCTTCACGATGTCAGACCACCTCGTAGGCGCCCTTCCTCGCGCACGTTTGCCATCCATTTGCCCAACGATGATCTGCTTCTCCAGACTGTGCTTCGGAGACCGCATAATATGTCCGAAGAAGCTTAGGGCACGATTCCGGCATATTGAGGAGAGCCGCGTCGTGATCTTGAGCTCTTTTAATATGGACTCATTCGTACGCATCGCAGTCCAAGGTATGCGTAGCAACCTACGCCAACACCACATTTCGAAAGCATCGATCTTACTGCACTCGCGGCTCTTCAAGCTCCAAGTTTCGGCACCGTACATAAATATGGAAAACACCAGAGCCCGAACCAAGCGCACCTTAGTAGCACCTTAGCAGGAACGGGTACACCTCCCAAAACCTTTTGTTTCGCCGTCCGAGAGACCTCCGCCAGGTCTTGATTTGCCTTGGCTTACCTGGAAGTCTCTAAATAGACTTCGGACTCAGGTGGGCCGAAGTAAGGACAATTTGTTCAGGTGGGGTTTCTCGGATGGCTCGTACTTAAAGTGCAAGTGCGGCACTGTTCCCCAAACGATGGAACATCTTACATCGTGTCCTGCGTGCCCGAACACCTGTACGCAGGAGGATCTGATGAGCGCTGCAGATAGCGCCATACTTGTTGCCAAGTTTTGGGCCGATACAATTTAGTTTGCCATCGACACGATAAGAAGATTGTTAAAGTTACATGAATTTAAAAGGTCAGGAATTGCGTAATATGCAGGTTCATTTTTATCACGAATTTTGGCTTGACAATATGGAGAACACTGTCAAAAGTTAGGAACACCCAGGTAATTTATAAAACAAACACAAAGACAAAAGATGCATAATATATGTCTGTTATCCATGAAACTAGAAGGTTAAACGAAGGAAAATCTGTACAGCGCCATCTATATTGTTTTTGAGGAACATATTAACCTGGATATTCCATTATTGAGCTAGCGAATAATTTCCATCCTTATGGCTATTAATTTCGCCAAAAATATTTCTCTTCCCACATTATGTCACGTTCGCCGAAAGCCGACGGAAAAAATAAAGAATTGTTCTTTTTATTTCATATCTCTTGGGCAGCCGTTTCATCGTAAGGCTTCGCGGCAATTATAAGCGAGAATAGGCTGGTTTCCAACTACATAGTCAAACCTTTCGTTACATTTTACTAAATGCCAAAACACGAAATTACTATGGAATTTGTATCAAAAAGCAAATGTCGGACTACTTAATTATAACGTTTTTTTTTTATTAAAATTCATCAAAAATAATGTTTTTCGTCAGGTATAAATCTGTCTTTATTTCGTTTATCATTATCCCGTTTTCACAGAGTCCGCTTACCTAACCTAAAGATTTGACAGGTCCGGTGTTTTGACAGAAGCGACTGCCTGTCTGACCTTCCAACGTGCGAAGAGAAATCCAGCCCAGTACAGGTTAAGTCTAATACCTCCGAAACGCAAAACTGAATATGCACAATGTTCTGCTAGCGTTTCGTTCTAATTGAATCATCGCGGAAGCAATATAGTAGCTAACGTAGAAACTCTAATAGCGCGTTGCAGGACTGTATGGCGCAGTGCGTCATTGATTTTACTGCCATCTGTTAGTCGTTTTGAGAACTTATTTTTTCATTTATCTGTGCATGTTACTCTCCTTTGTTGCACTGCGAGCGTATAAAAAAAACAAACAACGCCTGCTTATCTGCCAACCGACCTTGAAATTGTTTCGCAACGACTTCCGTGGTCCAGTGGTTGAGCGTTGTGGTCACGATCCGGAGGTCCCGGGTTCGAATCCCGGTGGGGACAAATCACAAACATCACTTTGTGATCCCTAGTTTGGTTAGGACATTACAGGCTGATCACCTGATTGTCCAAAAAGTAAAAATATCCGTGCTTTGGAAGGCACGTTAAGCCGTTAGTCCCGGTTACTACTTTCTGATGTAAGTACGTACTCGTTACATGAGTCATGTCAGGCGCCTTTGGCGGCTCAGTAGTAACCCTGACACCAGGGTTGATGAGGTTGGTACTCCACCTCACAACCCACACGATAGAAGAGAAAAGCAATTTATCACGAATTTTAGGTTCTGTAAAAATTTAAGAACATTCATCAGTGCTGCCGCCTACATTTGAGCTTCTAGTTTTTATCCTCTTTGGATTCGCACGGTATAGAAAATGTTATTGATAATCTGCAAACACGATTGCTCTCATACGAGTAGTTATATAAAATATTATTACGTAACGGTCGTTGAAAAATTATTCCCAATTCATACTACAATAGATACGATAAGGGTCTACATTCAAAGAGTATCATTGTAAGTAACGGTATAAAAGATAATTGCGTCTCACCCCGGTTGTGTAAGAAAAGTACGTTCTGAATGGATTCATTTTTGTAACAAATCAATTTTGTTGCGTCTGCCTATCTGACCTTTCAACTCGCGAAGGAAAAACCAGCCCAATACAGGTTAGGTCACATACCTCCGAATCGCATTTCTCGGGTATGTTGGTTTCCTCACGATGATTTCTTTCTGAGGACGCGATGATCATTTACGATCCAAACATCATTACCATCTCCTAGCATTATCCCGTTTTTCACAGGGTCCGCTTACCGAACCTGTAGATTCGACAAGTCCGGTTTTTTAAAGAAGCGACTGCCTTTCCGACCTTCCAACCCGCGAAGGAAAAACCAGCCCAATACAGGTTAGGTCACATACCTCGAAATGCATTTCTCGAATATGTAGGTTACCTCACGATGTTTTCTTTCTGAGCATATGATAATCATTTACAGTCCAAACATCATCATCATCATCTCTCTAGCATTATCCCGTTTTTCACAGGGTCCGTTTACCTAACCTGGGGGGTTAAAAAGGTTACATCGAAACAATTCATCTAAAGAAGCAATATTGCAATTTGACATTTGCGCCTATAAATAATAGTAAGTACGCAATGCAAACAAATGTCAAATAGCAATATTGCTTTTCAGATGAATTGCTTTGACAGATCAGACAGCTGAAGATTTGACAGGTCCGGTTTTTTACAGAAGCGACTGCCTGTCTGACCTTTCAACCCAAGGAAAAACCAGCCCAATACAGGAAACGCATTTCTCGGGTATAAGGTAAACGCTCCTATTAACGCCACCCAAAAATCGACATCGTTTACCGCCACCTTTTTTAAATTGCGGATATTTTGAATTGTGTCTGAGATAGAAAATTGATTGAAATGTCAAAAGATACATGTATTAATTGACCATGAAACGAACATACCCCTGAGCGTGGGCAACAACAGTCTAATTTGTGATTGGTCTGTAAGTGTGCAGTGTCCGCACAAGCAACGCGCTCCATACAAGCCACTACTGAAATGCATAAGCATACTACATTTTTTTCTTAAGGTTTTGTGTCCGATGAAACATATTTTTCTTCACTTTAGTAATTATAACTACTTGTTAATACGTTTAAGAACTGAGAAAGCATGCTATATTTGACATTTGTGTTAGTTTTAACTGATTAATTTGAGTTTTAAAATGTGGCGGTGATAGAAGCATACATTTGCAGTTTGGTTACTATTACCGCCACCTATGGCGGCGATCGATATTTGTATGATATTTGTATTTTTTAGTTATTTAAGGTAACATGCCCAATCATTCATAATGTTATCATCTTATTTTATAGTATGGTTCATGAACTATATTAAAATCTATTAACGCCACACATTTGGTGGAATTCAAGTATCCTGTGCTGCATATAAGTTAACGTATTTTTTTAAGAAATGTATGAACAAGTAGTTGAAGTAATTATGAATTTCTAATTTAAATACTTTATATATTTATTAAAATATGCTTTGAAAGTGGTTATTACATACGTAGCTCTCATTTTGAATATTTATTTGTTTTCTTAAGGCTAATTTGTATGTGGCGGAAATTGAAACACAGAAATTACATACATGTTTCTATTACCGCCACCATAGATTCCCTCTTATGATTTATAGACAGGGTGATGCATTATTCTTCGGACTGACAGAGACGGACGGACAGACCGAAACGGACGGACAGATAGAGACAGACGGACGGACAGACCGAAACGGACGGACAGATAGAGACAGACGGACGGACAGGGACAGACGGACGGACAGAGACAGAAGAACATACAGAGACAGAAGGACAGGCAGAGACAGACGGACGGACAGAGACAGACGGATAGACAGAGACAGAAGGACAGACAGAGACAGACGGATGGACAGAGACAGATGGACGGACAGAGACAGACGGATGGACAGACGGACGGACAGAGACAGACGGATAGACAGATACAGACGGACCGGCAGAGACAGACAAGAGACAGACGGATGGACAGACGGACGGACAGAGACAGACGGATGGACAGAGACAGACGTCAATTATGTATATAAATTTATGAAACCAAAAGATTTTTCTGTAGTTTATGTCATAATTCATTTAATAAAAAAATAACAATAATAATAAAGTTTATTGAAAACTCCTCATACAGAATCATTTCGTCAACTCTCGAAATCCTGAGGGAGATTGAGAGTTTCTATAGACAGCTATATTCCACGAAAACATCAGGCGAAAGCATGGCTCGAGACCCTCGAGCCAAGCTTGCCCGACACTACACTGAAGATATCCCGGACATCAGCCTGTACGAGATTAGGATGGCCCTCAAACAGCTCAAAAATAGCAAAGCGGCAGGAGATGACGGAATCACAGCAGAACTTCTGAGAGCGGCCGGAACGCCAATACTCAAAGCCCTCCAGAGGCTCTTCAATTCCGTCATATTTCAGGGCAAAACGCCGAGGGCATAGAGCGGAAGCGAGGTGATCCTGTTCTTTAAGAAAGGTAATAAAGCCCTACTGAAGAACTACAGACCTATCTCGCTTCTGAGCCATGTCTACAAGTTGTTTTCGAGGGTCATTACGAATCGTCTCGCTTGCAGGTTTGACGACTTTCAGCCTCCCGAACAAGCCGGTTTCCGAAAAGGCTTTAGCACCATAGACCACATCCATACGCTGCGACAGGTTATACAGAAGACCGAAGAGTATAATCTGCCACTTTGCTTGGCGTTTGTGGACTATGAGAAAGGGAGACCTGAGCGGTGTTGCAGTCTCTTGAGAGGTGCCAAGTGGACCATAGGTACATCGAAAAGCTAAGGGACCTCTACCAAAATGCCACTATGTCAGTTCGAGTACAGAACCAGAGCTCTAATCCGATCCAACTGCAGCGAGGAGTGAGACAGGGAGATGTCATCTCTCCGAAACTGTTCACTGCTGCATTGGAGGATATTTTTAAGCTTCTGGACTGGAAAAGATTTGGCATCAACATCAACGGTGAGTACCTGACGCACCTTCGATTTGCCGATGATATAGTCCTAATGGCTGAGACTCTGGAAGACCTGAACACCATGCTCGAGCATCTCAGTAACGCATCCCAACGAGTGGGTCTTAGCATGAACATGGCAAAGACAAAAATTATGTCCAACGACCATGTCGCACCCACTCCAGTTCAGGTTAGGAACGTTACACTCGAAGTTGTAGACCAGTACATTTACCTAGGACAAATAATTCAGTTAAGTAAGTCCAACTTCGAGAAAGAGATCTCTCGTCGGATCCAACTCGGATGGGCAGCGTTCGGGAAGCTGCGGTATATCTTCTCGTCCAAAATACCAGTGTCTCAAGACGAAAGTCTTTGACCAGCGCGTGTTGCCAGTGATGACCTACGGCAGTGAAACGTGGCCGCTTACTATGGGTCTCGTGAGGAGGCTCGGTGTCGCTCAGCGGGCAATGGAGAGAGCTATGCTCGGTATTTCCCTGCTTGATCGAATCAGAAATGAGGAGATCCGCAGGAGAACTAAAGTCATCGACATAGCTCGGAGAATTGCAAAACTAAAGTGGCAGTGGGCAGGACACATAGCGAGGAGAACCGATGGCCGCTGGGGCGGAAAGGTTCTGGAGTGGCGACCACGTGTCGGACGACGCTCAGTGGGTAGGCCTGCTACAAGGTGACCGACGATCTGGTGAAGGTGGCGGGAAGCCGCTGGATACGGGCAGCGCAGGACCGATCGTTGTGGAGATCCTTGGGGGAGGCCTATGCCCAGCAGTGGGCGTCATACGGCTGTTGATGATGATGATTATTGAAAACAGTTCGTTTACAGTTTTTGTTGGAACGCTGTCTTTCAAACTAGGTGAACCTGTATTTTGAGAGACAGTGCCTTCCCAATTTATGTATCCATTAACTACATTAACAGTGGTAAAAATACGGTATTAAAACAACCTTTTTTAAATAAAGTATTTTATTGTATCTGAATAGTTGGTTAGATATCTCGTTGGCGGTATTCGATGCAGCAAAGGCGGTAATAGAAAAAACCGCAATTCATGTGGCGGTAATAGAGGCAAGTGAGTTTTCGGACATAAAATTATTTTTTATCCAAAATATTCACTCAAAATTAAAAATTCTTGATGTATGTAGCAGAAGACAGTCATAACAATACAAATAAAATAAATAAGCTGCACTAGCAAATACAGAAGTACTTAATTTCTGAGAGGTAATCAAAGCATAGCTTAACCTGGCGGTAATAGGAGCGTTTACCTTACTGGTTTCCTAACGATGTTTTCATTCACCGCTGAGCACGAGATATTCGTAAAACGATTCGAACCTGCGCCCTAACAGTGAGAATCGTGTTCTTCCAACCTTCATACTCGTATATCTAAATATATAAAAGTGAAACTGACTGACTGAATGACTGACATATCAACGCACAGCCTAAACGGCTAAACGTAGGCACTTGAAATTTGGAAGGGACGTAGCTTAGGTACCGTAGAGGTGCATTAAGAAAGGAATTCCCGAAATTCCCACGGGAACGGGAATTAGGGGGAAAATCATTTTGTA
Source organism: Pectinophora gossypiella (assembly GCF_024362695.1). Classification (NCBI taxonomy): domain Eukaryota; kingdom Metazoa; phylum Arthropoda; class Insecta; order Lepidoptera; family Gelechiidae; genus Pectinophora; species Pectinophora gossypiella. The sequence continues at coordinate 4,285,389 of NC_065431.1, forward strand.
TGAAAAATCTAAACCGCTTAAGTTAGACGCTTGAAATTTGGCATGCAGGTACCTTAGTAAACTTAAAGCTTAGTTGCAACAGGATATTGCAAAATTCCCACGGGAGTTAGCGGAAAAAAACATTTGTATGAAAAAATCTAAACCGCGTAATATATATCAGATACACGCCACGCGGACGAAGTCGCGGGCAAAAGCTAGTCCATAATAAACTCTCTGGCCGGATATTCGTCCATTGTAAGCGCCAAGACCGGGCATCGTGCCAAATACAACAATTGGCAATATTCAACTGCTCTTTGACAGAATCTAGATACTTCCAGCTAAATAAGCACTTTATATAAAAGATTCCACTATAATCACTAGTAGAGAGAACGTCTCATTCAGTTCAGGACTACATCCCAATGGAGTCAGATACAATACAATACATCATCATCAACAGCCTATATACGTCCCACTGCTGGGCACACGCCTCCCCTCAATCAACCGGAGGGGGTATGGAGCATTCTCCACTGCGGGTTGGTGGAGGTGTTTTTACGGCTAATAGCCGGGACCAACGGCTTAACGTGCCCTCCGAAGCACGGAATCATCTTACTTTTTCGGACAATCAGGTGATTCAAGCCTGAAAAGTCCTTACCAAACAAAGGACAGTCTCACAAAGTAATTTCGACAATGTGGGAACATCGATCGGGAATCGAACCCGGACCTCCAGATCGTGAGCCTAACGCTCTAACCACTAGACCACGGAGGCTGTTACTGATGACGTCACAGGACAGTATTTCCATTATAAAATCTAAAGGAAACTTTCGTTTTGACGTTTCGTAAAAATGGAGAGAGGGTTGGGGTCATTAAAGGTAAACCTAGTTCAGCTGCTGGTGGGGAGCGGAGAGTTACCGTTCTATAAGTAGTATTATTCCTTATTCTATGCTATTATGGCGTCTCACTAAAGCTCCTATCGCACTCACGTGCCCGAGATACTTAGCTTTGCACTGTCATTTTCTCAATTAATTAAAACATGGTCCAAACCTCCAAAAACCGAGGAGCTCGGTGGCGCAGCGGTTAACGCGCTCGGTCTGCGATTGTTGAAGTTAAGCAACTTTCACAAAGGCCGGTCATAGGATGGGTGACCACAAAAAAAAGTTTTCATCTCGAGCTCCTCCGTGCTTCGGAAGGCACGTTAAGCCGTTGGTCCCGGCTGCATTAGCAGTCGTTAATAACCACCAATCCGCACTGGGCCCGCGTGGTGGTTTAAGGCCCGATCTGCCTATCCATCCATAGGGAAGGCCCGTGCCCCAGCAGTGGGGACGTTAATGGGCTGATGATGATGACGTAATATTATTCCTTATTCTAAGCTATTACGGCGTCTCACCAAAACTTCTATCGCGCTCACGTGCCCGAGATACTTAGCTTTGCACTGTCATTTTCTCAATTAATTAAAACATAGTCCAAACCTCTCCGGTTGACGCTGGCTCTGAGCCAAATTACTAAACCATCTTGCACCTACATCTCAACTAGCACAGACGACCATTGTACACCTTCATTAGTGTCTTTAAAGCGATTCTCACGACACAGTCATTTCTATGACGTGACTTACTGTAGATTTGCCGCAAATGGCATTAACTACTTGGCCGGACAAATGAGGAGCGCTGAGGGCTCTCACCCGGTACAGAATTGAAGTCAATAGGCCAAAGAGCGCCCAGTTGGGCGCGAAAATATTTGAAAAAATTAATCGACCCTAGTGGGTCGAGAGCGAAAATCGACGACCACGCCGGCGGGGTCGGTATCGGGGTTCTGAAGTGTTTGTTCCTCCTATAGCTAAAATAATCGGGGCGTCGGGATAGTATATTACGTACTTCGGACGCCGATACTTTTCTGTACCGTTCCTAAGCGGGATGTTTTCGGAAGCCGCACCTACCAGGGGATTTAGGTGGTGCGGAGCAGAGTCGAAAAAACGTTTTGATGCTAATTTGAGCCATTGGGCCTGGGCAGTTGGCAAACCTAGGTCAATGTGCAGATTTTCACTGCTAAGTAACCACAGAGCTCCCGTGGCTTTCCGCATGAAATGATTTTGTATTACGACACAGTCAAAGAATAAGCAATACTTAATATTTTTTTCTGAATGCATATAACCCGGGTGCTGTCAAGGCCAGGGTGAAGAAGCACCTTCTGGGCGAGCTCGCTCCATCTTAGGCCTCGTCAATGCTCTCGGGCAAGTCTGGGGCCGAGAGCAAACCCATCAAAGGTAAAAAAAATACTAGAAACGCATAGAACGGCTTATTTCTCTACATTTATATTTATTTGTTTTTATTTGGAACCCTCAGTGAGCCAGTCGGACTCGCTCTGACCGAATTGTTTTCTATACTCCTAAACCAAAATAGAAAAAAAATGCTTCTGCTCTGTGGGCTGGAAAAATCTCTTTCTTAGAGATAAGCTTACCTGTACAGGCATGAGCAATAACAAGTACCCACTTTAGAACCCTGTCGCACTATCATATTTGAAATTTAATGAGGCTTACGGTTTAAATTGTCAAAAAAGTTAATGTGACATGGTTGCAAAGTGTATATATTAGTACTCGTGACCGTATTGTTTTCTTTGTATGTTTCTTTGGTCTGTTCTATCGTGTACAATTTTTTTTTTCTTTGACGTGACTTATTGTAGATTTGCCGCAGATGGCATTAACTACTTGGCCGGACAAATGGGGAGCGCTGAAGGCTCTCACCCGGTATAAAATAAATAAATTAAAAAAAAGTATAAAAATAAACGGGAATATTCAAAAAACCAGCGCAACCGTAAAAACTCAAACAGAAGTTAAATTTAACACCAAAGTTAATGACAGACCAGTCACACTTAGAGTTAAACATTTTTACATTTTTACGTTTTAGTTCACTTTTTTCCCGGAAAAGGAGGTCGTGACTTCATTAATAATGAACTGCCAGCGATAAAAAAACAGAGATTATTTAACTTGTGAATTATATTGTACGTATATTAAACGTCCTGATAATTTTAAGTTAATCACAAGACCTGCTCTATAATACATTTAAATGGTTACTGCATAGGGAATTAGGGAAAGAATTCTTTTTTGTTAATTCGAAAGCAACTATGTCTGGATGTATGTTACGTTTTCATGCATCAACCCTGGTGTCAGGGTTACTTCTTCTTCTTATCGTGTCGATGGCAAACTAAATTGTATCGGCCCAAAACTTGGCAAAGTATGGCGCTATCTGCAGCGCTCATTAGATCCTCCTGCGTACAGGTGTTCGGGCACGCAGGACACGATGTAAGATGTTCCATCGTTTGGGGAACAGTGCCGCACTTGCACTTTAAGTCCGAGCCATCCGAGAAACCCCACCTGAACAAATTGTCCTTAATTCGGCCCACCTGAATCCAAAGTCTATTTAGAGACTTCCATGTAAGGGTTACTATTGAGCCGCTAAAGGCCCCTGCCATGACTCATGTAACGACTACGTACTTACACCAGTAAGTAGTAACCGGGACCAACCACTTAACGTGCTTTCCGAAGCACGGTTCGTCTTACTTTCGGACAATCAAGTGATCAGCCTGATATGTCCCTACCGGGATTCGAACCCGGGGCCTCGAGATCGTGGGATCAACGCTTAACCACTGGACCACAGAGGCCGTTTCATTCTTAAACTAGTATATTTATTTATTTTATCAGGGAAATAAATAGTTTGCACAATATATACTTTAAGATATAAACTTATAATTTAACTAGCGGATGCCCGCGACTTCGTCCGCGTGGATTTCGGTTTCCGCGGTAAGAATGATCCGATTTTTCTTACACATAAGATATAGATATATTCTGTGGCGGGCTTTTACGTAGGACCATTTAAGATAAACATTTCCATCATATCATACATTACATATGTGTAACGGTTTATTCAGCGCACGCCAAAATTGCTCGCAGATGGTAAAATTTTTCCTACTTACTTGACACTGATCGTCACATTTTGGACAATTCACACAATATCTTTATAAATTGCAGCCTATGTGTTATTCTGATGTATAAGCTACATTATTGTAAAGTTTCATTAAAAATTAATTAAGTAGTTTATGCGTGAAAGAGTAACAAAAATCCATACTCACAAACTTTCACATCCCTTCACTGTCTTCATCATAGTATAAAACAAAGTCGCTTTTTTTGTCCCTATATCTCTCTCTCTCTCTCTATTTCTTGTCCGTGGAGTAATCGCCATTCCTCTCTTCTACCCGCCAAAACCTTCACCTCCCGATACGACACGACCTGCACCTTCTCTTTTATTTGTTTAATAAATGTTATCCTAGGTCTACCCCTTCCTCTCTTCCCTTAAATTTTTTCTTCTATAATGTTTGTTATAAATGAATCGTGTCGTATCAGGTGGCCAATCATATTTCCTCTCCGGCTCTCGATAGTCCTCAATATGGTTCTCTTTTCTTCAACTCTTACCAGCACTTTTTCATTGACACCATTTCAGTCCAGTTTATACTCTCCATCCTTCGCCAACACCACATCTCAAACGCTTCCAATCTCTCTCTGTCTCTCTGTGTCAGAGAGAGAATATCCCTATATCTCTATGTACGCTTAAATCTTTAAAACTACGCAACGGATTTTGATGCGGTTTTTTTAATAGATAGAGTGATTCAAGGGGAAGATTTATTTATATCTATAATATTATACATTTATTAGTGGAGATATACTGTTATTTTTGAGGTTTTAATGTGATGCCGTAAATAATTTCATTTTTTTACACACCAAAATGTGACGTGTGTGATTAAGTGGAGGATGCTCTGCACGTGGTGGTGGAATGTGCGCGGGCCGAAGCGGAAAGACTACAATTTCTAATACGATTCCCGAATATTATTATCGAAGATGTTAGTTTGTATAATAGTATCTTGGCTTGCCCATTGTCGGACAAGGCTAGGGTGCTATATATAAATCATCATCAGCCGTACGACGCCCACTGCTGGGCATAGGCCTCCCCCAAGGATCTCCACGACGATCGGTCCTGCGCTGCCCGCATCCAGCGGCTATATAAATATGTAATAATATTGTGTTTAAGTCGGCGATAATCTAGGTTAGTCCGATGGGGGTGGTGTGGTCAATGTTTGACAAAACCTTATTGAATAAAGAATTAAAGAAAAACCGTTCTATACGTAATATTATTCCCTATTCAATGGCTTAAGCCCTCAAATACGCGGCTATTGCTTCAAACTACCGTACAAACTCCGAAGTCGGCAGAATTTAAAGTTCAAATGAAGGGAACTGCTGTCGAGGCGAATTTAGTTGCAACTCCACACTATTCGTGATTTAATTGCTCAAGTTTCTGAATGTGTAATGGCCTCCCAAGTAGCAACCGATTGTCTTAAAAGAGAATTGTAGATATCTTGAAGGCAAGTAGACTAAATCAAGCCCTTGTCTTGGATAAGTCTTATATGTCTCCAAGATATCCCTCAAGATGTCTTGAAGAAACAGTTTAGTAAAAGTGGGCACATACTTTAACTCTTATACAAGACAGACTTAAGACAACGCTAAGTCAGACTTAAACCCTACTTTAGACAATGTTCTTGCGTATTCTAAACTTAGAATTCTTGTAGTATCACTTAATACCAAGAATGTATACTTGAAGATATCTACAATACTTAGTTAAGACTATAGGATTGAATTGCACTGAGTCAATTGTAACTTAACGAAGTAAAACTTCAGGTCATACTTAAAACGATTTTTACTTCACGCGTCTTTATTTTAGAATATAATGGCGAACATTTACATTAACACAAGAAATGAAGTCTGTAAGAAAATGGCGACTAAAATACTAGTTGTTATTTTAACAAAAGGTTATTCCGCCGTTTCACATACAGGAAATTATAAACGCATGATTGTTTCTCGTGTAAAATCGATAGAAAGTGTTAAAAAACAGAAGGGCCTTGAATATACCAGAAAAATAATAATAAAATTTGTATTGATTATTCAGCAAATAAAAAAAATGGTGACATATGGTACAGAGAAATTCATTTTCTATTAATATGTGACAGCTGAACGCAGTAATTGTTACTACAACAGAAATATTATATTAATTTACTTCAGTTTTTGACGATAATATTGTCAAAAAAAAATTACTTGTTTTCTTCCTGTAAGTGCAAAATGGCGTTAAGTAATATTTTTCTAAATGAAGTAAGACTTTAGAAACAATTGATTTCGTAAGAATCAGTTTAGAAAAGTAAAGTCAAGTTGCACTTCATCAAGTACTAGTTAAGATAAATTTTACTTCAATTGTCTAGGAGTATACCCACTTAAGACAAAAAGTATTTAGTGAATTCCTACTTAAAACTCTTATATCTAAAGTTATCCTCTATTTTGATTTAGTGAAGTAATGTCGTAAAATCATGTTTGTTTATTTTGTGCCAGAATTAGCTATGTAACAAGTAACAATTAAAATCGAACAAGCTTTTAAAACGTATGGAAAGTATGTTTGTTTAAGAGGTAAGTTTTTCGACTCGTGGAAGATAAACAATATTGTTATGCTAAGTTCTTACTTGGATAGGAATGTGATTTACTTAATTGTTTAATATTTATCAGAAATGGAACTAACAAACATCTCTCTCTCATCATGAGAATGTATGGAGTCTTCGCGCATACATTCTCATAGGTTACCTACATGGTTCGCTGACGCAAAGTAGGTACGATCACCGCGTTTCTAATTGCCAACGGAAACAATGTGATTATTGTAAAAATTTACGAGTGTCCGTTGAATATTGTATATACGAAGAACCCTTGCAATTTGATTAACGTCGTGTGTGTGCGCGGTAGTTTCTAATCCCACCAAAAACATTATTGTTAAAAAAGGCGGCCAAATTCCCGATGACTTTTATCAAGCTAAAAACATATTGGAATCGAATCTAATGCTCACTTTAAATGCATTTAACCATACACAAAACTTAAAATATATTTATGATTGTGAATAAAGCTTAGTTAAAAATAGGTACATTTTTGAAATTATTAAAAGAAATAATGAAAGAAGAAAGAAAAGTATCTAGACACGCGGTAGCGTGTCAAGCCAAGTTCAAGAAATAGAACTGGCGAGCCGCACCGTGTGTAATATTACACGAACCATCTGGAGCCACTTTTGACCCCCTCATAAATCAAAAACTATTTCACATAAACGTATCAAATTTGGCTCATATATTGAGACTTGCAAGATACATATGTGTTCTAAATTTCATAAGCTTATCTCAAACGGTTATTTAGATATTAATATCCAAAAATCCTCATTTTTATCATTGACTGACTGACCTATAGATCAAAACTCTAACCCAGTTGCAGATGACCTAGGAAGTTAAAATTTGGTATGCAGATAGGTAATTAGATGAATACAAAGGAAAAAAAAACTAGCAACTTTTAAATAATTAGATTCTATTATGAACGCTTAACATAAATACCTAATTAGTGCCTGTACCTAACTATAGATGTAAGAATCAGTAAGTAATCAAAACTCATGACAGCCGGTCTTTTTATGGTAGGTATGTAGATTAACTTAACATTACATATCACGCCTATATGCCCTATCGGGGTAGGCAGAGCACTAAGTGATCATGGAACCACTTGATGCCACATTCGACAAGTACTATGAGGGTAGGTAAGCAAGTTGGAACATGTGTTTAGCGGTGATAGGTTGTCAGCTTTTCGCCCACGATACAACACAAGTCTCATCCATTTTACTGGCATTTTTTTTTTTAACTTAACGTGAATCTTAAACAAGTTTAATAGGTATTCAAATGTTTTATTTTTATAAAGATGACTTTTAGTTTTGAATTTGTCCTTTTAAAAGGACCCACGCGTTACGAGGATATGTACTTACCTACAAAAAGTAATGATATCCAATCTCAATTTGCTAACGAGTCACCGCGCATACATTCTCATAGGTACATGGTTCGCTGACGCAAAGTTGGTACGATCACCGCGCTTCTAATTGCCAACGGATACAATGTGATTTTTGTAAAAATTAACGAGTATCCGTTGAATATTGTATACACGAAGAACCCTTGCAATTTGATTAACGACGTGCGTGTGCACGGTAGTTTCTAATTCCACCAAAAACATTATTGTTAAAAATGGCGACCAAGTTCCCGATGACTGATGAATATTGGAAGCGAATCTAATGCCCACTTTAAATGCATTTTACCATACACAAAACTTAAAATAGATATGTTTATGATTGTCAATGAAACTTTGTTAAAAATAGGTACATTTTTAAAATTATTAAAAGAAAGAATGAAAGAAGAAAGAAAAGTATTTATTTATTATTAGACTAATAGGTACCTACTTTTAAATTTGAACTTAGCAGGTTTTTAATATAAAACTCGATATTTCATGGTGTAGTGTTGCCGTGCGCTTAGACTAGGTTAGACTAGTTTAATCATTTTTGAGAAGATTTGTGCGAGACGTAGGTACCTGGGCCGCTACACGCTGGATCGGAATTGAAAAACAGGAACTTACGATTTTTTTGACAAAATTAAATGATTGTGTTATACTAATCGATAGAAAAAATTGATAGCAATGAAGAAGATATCGCATCGCTAACAAAAACAGTAGGATGTGCATTATCACAGGTTAATTTTCTGTATTTAATTTTTTGCCTTCGAAAACCACCAGATCTTTTTATTTTTTGAACTTCGTCCATCTTTCTGCTTGCTTCTATTTCGATTTTATCGTCCAGTGAATAGACTTTTCTTATGTTTTACTTATTGTAGTCAAAAACGAATAAAACAGTCTTGTATAAGAGCAACAAATAATCTTAACTAATCTATTCTCAAAGCTTAGTATTAAAATTGCCTTAAGTATATCTAGGCAATTCATTTTTTACTTTACAAGACTAAACTGATACTTCAGTAAATCAATTTAGTATTAAGTGAGCCTTCAAATAATCTGAGTAAAGTAAAAATATACTTTTAAACTTAACAGTAGGCTGAGATAAGACTAAATAGTTTTGAGAATACTTAACTTGGTTTTGTGTATTCTAAATTATCTAAAGTAGCATTTGTTGAAAACTATATAGTATTAAAGAAGGAAAAGAATTTATGAAGTCCTAATAAGTCCTATTTGATTTGGATAAATCTCACTTTAGCTAAAGTTTAGACATATATGACTTAATCACAATTCTTGTTTGCTACTTGGGCTGGAATTAACGTTATAACTGATTACATGGAATCACACGTGTACGTAATATTAAACGTAACGTCTGGTTCTGGACAATGAGCGAATTAGGTAACATTGACCAAATTGGGATATGCTTAGAAATGGTTTAGTAGGATCTCAGCGTGCGTGTATTAAAAAAAAGACATGAATTTAGCGATGGAAAATTCCACTTGATATTAACTCAGAATCATGGTCTGAATTACCCCCTCAGTATTCGTTACGATGTCACGCTCTGCTTCTTTTTTTTTGACGTGACTTATTGTAGATTTGCCGTAGATGGCCTTAACTACTTGGCCGGACAAATGGGGAGCGCTGAAGGCTCTCACCCGTTATAACGTTTAAGACAACAGGGCTGAGGGTACCCAGTTGGGCGCGAACCCTGCTCAGGGCGTCGTCTGAGAGGAAAAATATTTGAAAGAATTAATCGACCCTAGTGGGTCGATAGCGACACGCTCTGCATAGTTTAATCTCGGATACGAAAAGTGTTCGTGAGACCACATATGGTTTAATAATGGTTTCCTCATAGCTTTTACTTGTTGATGCTGCTTGGAGAGGCGCCAGCGAATAACCGAACCAAATACGCGATGCATTTCTGAAGCCAAATCCAGCTTGTTGATATACTGAGCCACCGTGGTCTAGTAGTTAGAGCGTTAGGCTCACGATCTGGAGATCCGGGTTCGATTCCCGATGGGTAAATTGTCGAAATCACTTTGTGAGACTGTCCTTTGTTTGGTAAGGACTTTTCAGGCTTGAATCACCTAATTGTCCGAAAAAGTAAGATGATTCCGTGCTTCGGAGGGCACGTTAAGCCGTTGGTCCCGCCTATTAGCCGTAAAAATACCTCTACCAACCCGCAGTGGAGCAGCGTGGTGGAGTATGCTTTATGTGTGTAGAACTGGTGAAATATGACTCACCACAATCCGGTTATAAGCTGGCAACCAGCCAACAACTAGGCAACACCAGCTTCGTCAAAAAACGAAAACAAAGCGTTCGTATTTCAAATGAAGGACTTCAGCCAACCTACGTTCCCCAAACACACGATAGATGGCGTTGTCACTTTTAACGTGATAATTACCTGTTTTGTCATTGCTGGGATACATAATTAAATTTATTCAATATACAGGATGGCCCAGAAGTTCAGGTTCAAAATGAAAAATTAGATAGAGTTGCTCATTAGCTACCAGAAACACCCCCATGTATGTTCAGCAATTAATTACGGTTCAGGAGATATGACCCATTTTGTACCTTTTTCTATATTTTCTACCTTACTTCAGAAATAATCATTTTGTCGCTATCCCTTTCTTAATAATTATTTTATTTTACTTCACAACTATGCCTAAGGCTGTGTACCGCTCAATCAAAGATAAATCAAAGTCAAATCAAGTATAAAAAAAAGTTATCGGAAGTCAAAGTAAGAATTCGACCAAAATTGTTACAGTTGTTAAAACTTCGCCGAAGAATAATAAACGGCGAAGTTTTAACAAAAAAATCTAGAAAAAGGTACAAAATGGGTCATATCTCCTAAACCGTAAATAATTGCTGAACATACATGGGGGTGTTTCTGGTAGCTAATGAGCCCCTCTATCTAATTTTTCATTTTGAACCTGATCTTCTGGGCCACCCTGTATAAAACTAACTGTTCCTTGATATTTGGATCACATTATGTGTTATAAGGTTAGTGATTATTTGGAAGATATGAATGCATGGGGTTTACTGTCTGAGGACTGATATTTAGGCAGCTAAATTACTCAATTGTATATATTTTATGTTTTTTTGTATGTGTATGTGTTCTTACGTCTAATAGCCGAGACCAACGGCTTAACGTGCCCTCCACACGGCATCATCTCACTTTGTCGAACGACCTCTGTGGTCCAGTTGTTGAGCGTTGGGCTCACGATCCGGAAGTCCTGGGTTCGATTCCAAAAATTACTTTGTGATCCCTAGTTTGATTAGGACATTACTGGCTGATCACCTGATTGTCCGAAAGTAAGATGATCCGTGCTTCGGAAGACACGTTAAGCCGTTGGCCCCAGTTACTACCTACTGATGTAAGTAAGTAGTCGTTACATGAGCCATGTCAGGGGCCTTTGGCGGTTCAATAGTAACCCTGACACCAGGGTTGATGAGGTTGGTACTCCACCTCACAACCCACACGATAGAAGAAAAGTCAATGAGGTGATTTAAGCCTGCAATGTCCTTTCCAAACAAATGACAGTCTCACTGAGCGCTTTCGATAATGTCTTCATCGGGAATCAAACCCGGACCTCCAGATTGTGAGCCCAACGCTTTAACTACTAGAATAGAGGCTGTCGAATGTTGTTGGATAGTTGCCAGCTTATAACCAACTTGCGGTGAATCATATTTTCACGTCGGCCCTATTGCTTCGATATTCCAATTTCGAGTCACAACCTATTTTATGACGCGAAAAGATATTGGAAGAGATTTTTTTTTCAACTTGTTCCCGGAGTTGGAACAAAATAAATTACATCAATAAATTGTTTCTTTTTTTTCTAAAAGCCACTGACATCTTGTAAAGAAATAGACTCACATTCGCTTGAGAATTTTTCTAAACAGTAGTTAATGCCATTTGCAGCAAACCTGAAAAAATGTTTGAGCAGCAAAAATTCACAAAAGTTTGCCCTCCAACTTCGACATCAGCTACGTAACACAACAAGCCACATTATTGCGTAGGGGCTTAATAAAAGGTGCTCTTTATTTCAGTATATACTTAAATAGAATGAGCGTTAAAAATTCAACATTTTCGTGGTCGGAAGTTCTCGACGAGGAAAACCAGACGCAACGTAAACGCGAACCATCGTCTCTTTACTTCCATTAAAAACTGGCTATTTTCAAGGGTTTTGACAATTTAGAAATTGCTTTTTAACAAAAAAGCGTGCTTCGGAAGGCACATTAAACCGTTGGTCCCGGTTATTACTTACTGATGTAAGTAAGTTGTCGTGACATGAGCCATGTCAGGGGCCTTTGGCGGCTCAATAACCCTGACACCTGGGTTGATGAGGTTGGTAATTCACCTCACAACCCACACGATAGAAAAAGACCCGACTGCGGCGAAGAAAATCCGTGCTTCGGAATGCACATTTCCTGAAAAAAATTGCTATTTAGCAATAAGGCCGCCGATTGTACTTCTCTTGTCACATTTATAATTGTTTTTAGTGTTGTGTTTATATGTGCAATAAAGCGTTTTTGTATTGTAATGTCCCGGTTACTACTAACTGATGTGTAAGTATTCGTTGCATGAGCCATGTCAAGGTCCGTTGGCGGCTCAATAATAAACCTGACACCAGGGTTGATGAGGTTGGTACTCCACCCACACGATAGAAGAAGAATAATAGTATAATTATGTCAAAAAGGCATTCTTAGAGATGAATTTCGTGAATTTCTGAGTTTCCCGCCAATAATTAATTTATTAGCATCGACTTGCGCTCATCGATTCGGGCCGAAATTGGGTCAAGCAAGTTTTGTACAATACCCGTCCATTATACTAAAGCTTAGCATTAATTGAAGGGAAATTTGTATGCGAGAAACATGAACTGATATTTCTTTAGCATTTTCATGACTTTCTGCAACGATTATTTTCATTGTTTTTATTTATTCACACAATAATTAATAATACATACACCAAAACACAAAATATTATATGTACTAGTAAGAATTTCCGATTTTTTAAATTGTTAAAGCCTGAGTTATTCTGATGTATAAGCTACATTATTGTTAAGTTTCATTAAAATCCATTTAATAGTTTTTGCGTGAAGGAGTAACAAACATCCGAACATCCATACTCACAAACTTTCACATTTATAATATTATTAAGATAAGATTTAACAGAGGCGTAATTTTAAAAAGGCCGCATTAAAGCAACGCATCTGAAAAGCAAAATCGCTATTTGACATTTATTTACATTGCACACTTAATTTCTTATTTGCAAATGTCAAATTGCAATGTTGCTTTTGAAATGATTTGCTCCGATATCGCATTTTTGTTACACTAGGACAGGGTTTAAAAATGGCCACTTTGAAGCAATTCATTTAAAACAGCAAATCAATTTTATATTTGCGCATAGATGGTATACTAACTTATAGAAGTAAATGCATAATTTTCCAAGGAATATGGGTGGAATTTAAAAAAAAATGGTCTCCCATATTAAATGCGCGATCAGCTGATATTTTTTTGGATTTCGCCCTTCTTGCAGCCGACCATTTACTACGTCAATTGTGCCCTTGAATACCTACCCGGGTTTGAATGAATGTACAGTCATGAGCAATATAATATACCCACTTTAGGACTCTGTCGCACTAACATATTTGACATTTAGCGAGACTTACAGTTCAATTTGTCAAAAAAGTTAATGTGACATGGTACCAAAGTGTATACATATTAATGCTCGTGACCGTAGTTTCAACAAGAGACAAACTAACAACATTCCATAGTGTAATTTCAAACCGCAACTGTAATTCTACGAAATTGACCCAACTAAGCCGGCTCATTATACACCCTTTGTGTGCGTGGGTAATTTTGACAGAGACATTCTACTTAACTTGACTGAAGCCATGGTAGCCCAGTTGGTAGAACGATTATGCCTCTCATTTTGAGGTCGCAAGTTCGATTCCAGAACACGATTGAACCAATGATTGTCGACTTTGTTTTTGAATTCATGTGTGGATCACAAATTATTATCACGTGCTCAGCTATGAAGGAAAACATCGTGAGGAAACCGACAAAATTCAAATTCAAAAATATCTTTATTCAGTAGGTAACATAGTTACACTTTGAATCGTCAATTTTTACATAAGGAACGTCTCATCCGCCTAAAACTACTACACATTCCCGAGATGTGCATTTTCGGAGGTATGTGATCTAACCTATGTTGAGCTGGTTTTCCCTTCGCGGGTTGGAGGGTCAGACAGGCAGTCGCTTCTGTAAAAACCGGACCTGTCAAATCATCAGGTTAGGTAAGCGGACCCTGTGAAAAACGGGATAATGCGAGTTAGATGATTCTACTTAATTTGACTACAGTTTTTGAACCGTGAATAGCATAACACCTGTAAGTCCTGTAACCCAAAAGGGTTAGACAGAGGTGTATAGTATATGCACCCACCTTTCGATGACGTCAACACCGGGTGAGAGCCTTCAGCGCTCCCCAATTGTCCGGCCAAGTAGTTAATGCCATCTGCGGCAAATCTACAATAAGTCACGTCAAAAAATATATATATATACGTATTTACACGGTATCGGAAGCTTTTTTGAAGACAAAAAACCTTTAGTGAACGTGTGTTTATTTGTCAAAAGTATGTCAATGTTGTGAGCCGAATAAAGTAACAACATTGTTTCGGATTGGATGTCAGCAAGGCAAACATAGTAACGCGCGGGCCAAGTCAAGTGACTGATCCATAAATTCCCCGAGAATAGCCCACATAAATCCATCCGGTGGACACCCATAAATTCGCTAAGATCGAGCGGGGAGCTTTGGTACAATATCGTCACTGGAAGGGGCAAAATATCCTAAAATACCGGCTCATGTTATGATAAAGCATGTAAAGATAATTTAAGAAATTTAATAATTAAATTTTATAAATAAATTTTATTATTATTTTGGTTTAATTTAATTTAAGCAGATACTCAAAATGTCACTCAAGTGTAAGTTGTTCTAATAAATAGTTTATGTCACTTTATAAAAGTGTGATTTATAATTATTTAAGCAATTTAGTATTATCTTCTTCTTCACCTATCGTGTGGTGTCAGGGTTACTATTAAGCCGCCAAAGGCCCCTGACATGGCTCATGTAACGACTACTTACTTACATCAGTAGTTGTAACCGGGACCAACGGCTAAACGTGTCTTGCGAAGCACGGATCTTTTTACTTTTTGGACAATCAGGTGATCAGCCAGTAATGTCCTAACCAAATTAGGGACCTCATAGTAATTTTTGTGATGTGTCCCCACCGGGAATCGAACCCGAAACCTCCAGATTGTGAGCCCAATGCTCACAGTCGCTCACTCTCATACTCAGTCACTCAGTCGCTTGACTAATCCGCATAATGTATGAGGCGTGTTGGTCAACAAATCCGTGAACAACAGGACAGTTATAATTTATATATTTAAGTTTTACGAGATTTAAATGGTAATAATGTGATATAACATTAATAAAATATGGAGTCTTTTATATAAATTTGACTAGCCAGATCCCTTTTAGCTACAAAATACCGAATAATTAGGCATTTTTCAAGGACGTCGGATCAGCTACCATAAAAACTGATCAATTGGTATACGTAATAGGCTCTAAGGTCTACAATCGAATACCGGATTACGTGAGAAATACAACTTCAGCCTGCATATTAAAATAAATAGATTAAAAACGTTTATCGCCGCCTATAAAGTGACCTAAGAAGCTAGTAAACAGCTTAATCGCGACGACAGAACAGTTATGATAACAATTATGCACTTACTAGACTTTCACGTTGATTATGATATGTTCATTCATCTGTTCCCAGTTCAGCCAGGTTAACATAGATTCTGCTTCGCTTATCGGTCTGATATCGTTACCTGTTAACATAAATTATAATATGATTCCTTCTGCATGGAATCACCAAATACCTCTGTCTATCTTGAGAAACACAATAATTATAAGTTACTTTGTCTATCTTGCAATTCGTGGTCACCACATAGCGTGGTATGTCTAACACAATGTAGACTGGCTTCGGGCAACACCCACTCCACCTGATATATCAATATCGGCGGACAATGCCATGACCCGGTCGAACAGAAACCGCAATGGAGTCCATATTGAACAACTTACAATAGATCCAAAGGCTCACCTGTATAACACCAACACCATATGTGAGATACAAGTTGGCTGTATACCACGTTACAGCCTGAGACAGTCATCTTCCCCGGGGGAAACCCAATGATGAACATTGGGTGAACCACATTTATAATAAGCATTGCAAATAAGTCCTGCATACAAGCACCGACAGATCCATACATCTACCTCCAGTGTATGTCTCTTAGACAAAGTAACATTTAGGGATGTAGCACCAATAAAAACCATGTAGTAATAAACTACTAAGAAACTATTCTAAGGTACTTAGCTTTCAATACATATCTGGACTCCCTCTTTCAACACATATTAATTTCACATCTCAAAATTATATCTTCACGTGGGAAGTTTGAACTTGTGAAAAACAGTTAGGTAACCATAGCAACTAGATAACGATATCAGAGACAACTTACCATAGACTAATCAGTATTGCTATATTACAATATGTACATCTCGCGGAAACGCCGCGACAACGTTTATTATATTAACGTTTAAATAAAAGTTAAAGAGAAATACTTATGAGATAAGATGTGTGTGTGTGTGTGTGTGTGTGTGTGTGTGTGTGTGTGTGTGTGTGCGCGTGTGTGTGTGTGCGTGCGTGCGTGCGTGCGTGCGTGCGTGCGTGCGTGCGTGCGTGCGTGTGTGTGTTAGCCCTACGATACGACAGCGTCTTGGGATCGGAAGCTGCTATTGTTATAGCAGCTTCCACTAACACCTACACGTGTGTTTGTATGTGTATGCGTGTGTGTGTATATTTGTGTTATTATGTAGTGTATTTCAGCAGTGCTTCCGTGTTCTCATAGGTTAAGTTTTTGATCCATTCTACAATACATTTCTTACAGTCCCTATTTTTCTTTTCATTAATGTTAATTTTTATGTTCCATAAAGTGGAATTTAGTGGTTTTTAAAACTCTATAATAATTTTAAAATTTATGTCCACGAGGATTGCATTTCTATGAGCAAAGTTATCTGAAGATTGAATGAATACTTTCATAATACGTAGCAGGACGCTGACAGGGTACTTACTACTTGAATATAGGGTGTCCGCTACACCGTACCGAATACTACTTCTTCTATAGTGTATTTCCTTCCAACTCCGGGAACAAGTAGAAAAAAAAATCGCTCCCAATATCATTTCGCGTATTTTTTTTCATTTTTTTTTTGACGTGACTTATTGTAGATTTGCCGCAGATGGCATTAACTACTTGACCGGACAAAACTTTTAACTTTTAACCGGATAAAATGGGTTGTGACTCGAAATTGGAATATCGAAGCAATAGGGCCGATGTGAAAATATGATTCACCGCAAGTTGGTTATGAGCTGGCAACTATCCGACAACATTCGACAGCCTCTAGTGTAGTAGTTAAAGCGTTGGGCTCATAATCTGGTGGTCCGGGTTTGATTCCCGATGGAAAAAATATCGAAAACGGTCTGTGAGACTGTCAGTTGTTTTGGAAAGGACATTGAAGACTTACATCATCTCCCTAGCATTATCCCGTTTTTCACAGGGTCCACTTCCCTAACCTGAATATTTTACAGGTCCGGTTTTTTACGAAAGTGACTGCCTATCTGACCTTCCAACCCGCGAAGGGAAAACCAGCCCAATACAAATTAGGTCATATACCTCCGAAAATCCATTTGTCGGGTATGTGGGTTGCCTCAGGATGTTTTCCTTTACTGCTGAGCATGTGATACTCATTTATGATCCAAATCATCATCATCATCAGCCCATTAACGTCCCCACTGCTGGGGCACGGGCCTTCCCTATGGATGGATAGGGAGATCGGGCCTTAAACCACCACGCGGGCCCAGTGCGGATTGGTGGTTATTAACGACTGCTAATGCAGCCGGGACCAACGGCTTAACGTGCCATCCGAAGCACGGAGGAGGTCGAGATGAAAACTTTTTTTTGTGGTCACCCATCCTATGACCGGCCTTTGCGAAAGTTGCTTAACTTCAACAATCGCAAACGTTCTACCAACAGGCTACAGCTCTCATACTCATTAAAATGTTTGTGTTTCTTTTTGATTATTTCCTTTTTTATTTTATTTACTTTTGCGATGGAACATTCTGGATATTAGCTCTCATTCCCCTTAGTATTCGGTTCGATGTCACCAACAGCCTGTATATTAAATGCAGACTCAGCGCAGGATAGGTACTTAAGAAGATTGAAAACGTCAAAGAAATATTCTTATGAATTCTTTTTGACGAAATCTTCAGTTAGCTAACTGGGAGTAAAGAGGTCACATGTAAGCAGTTCGTCTAAAAATCATTACCGATTTTTTATTTTTCTGTAGCCTAATTAATGTCCCTCCTAGCTTTCCTTCTATGACGTTTTTAATGAATTGGTCGTGTCTTATTAAAGAAGGAGAAGACCAAGAAGACCAAGAAACCAAAAAGGAAGGAAGACCAAGAAGAGCTTACATGGAACAGATTAAAGAAAAGGTTAACGTCGTGTCTTATAGGAAAGTCAAGGAATGGCCTTTGATAGACTGGAATGGAAAATGCTGCACCGACAAGAGCGTGGCTCTTAAATTGATGATGATGAATTAATGTCCCACTAATTAAAACACATAACAACGGGTTCTAACCGTGTTGAAAGCAGGGATATGAGTCTTATACAATTTAACAAATGATTGTGACTTTGTAACAATTCCGGGTCTGGAATTCAGATAACTGATACTTGCTGTAGGACACCTAGGTGGTGGCAGCATGTCACAGACAAGCGCCATCTAGCGAAAACGGGATGTAACAATTTAGCTAGCTGGCCACATATTTTATCATAAAACAATAGAAACAATATGGAGTAGAAAGAACGACGCCGTTTTTTTTTCCGCTCCTTATATTCATTATATTCAACCAAATATATCCAAATCGAGTACCTATTTCTTCATGTTTTTTTTTTATACGTGCACGAACAAACATGCCTGTTAAGCCGTTGGTCCCGGCTATTAGCCGTAAAAACACCTCCACCAACCCGCAGTGGAGCAGCGTGGTGGAGTATGCTCCATACCCTTTCCGGTTGACTGAGGGGAGGCCTGCGCCCAGCAGTGGGACGTATACTTTTAATTATGATAATAACCCCGTAAACTTAAAAAATGTCCTACTGTTACGCCACAGACCATGGCTCATCTAACATCTTGCCCCGCGTGCCCTGATACCTGTACGCGAGAGGAGCTGATGGATGCCACCGAAAATGCTGTCCGGGTGGCAAAATTCTGAAAAAATCTGGAAATCGTCGACCACGCCGGCGGGGTATCGGGCTTCTGAAGTGTTTGGTTTTGCGAGCTGATTGGCCGCGTCTATGGCTAGAGTAATCAGGTGGACAAAAAAATGGGGAAAATACCTAAACAGCGTAATGGATTTGTTTACAGGATTCGTCCAACGGTTGCCTCGTAAAAACCAATTTATTCTATTCTAGAAAAAAACAAGATCTCGAGAATCTCATCATAAATAGTGCCGAAGTTTGTTTTTGCCGAGATGAAGTGTTCGACAAACAGGGCAGTTTTGGACGACAGCCAAGACAAAGTTGTAAAGTCGCTTCCTAAGCTATGTGGCTGCCCTTGATACCTACAATAAATTGAGTCAGAAAGAAAGAAAGAAAATATTTATTTCCATATTGGACGCCACATTTACAAACTTAAATTACAGAAATTTAAAAAAAAGAAAAAACGAAGACATAAAGACAAATAATTACAGACATTAAATAGACAATGGAGGCGCCCAAAATAAAAAAAAGCGGCCAAGTGCGAGTCGGACTCGCCTATGAAGGGTTTCGTAACAGCAAGTAACATAATATAAGTTTTTTTTAGTTCGTAGTAACTTTTGATGTTTTAACTATGTGTATTTTTAACTCAGCCATGCCAAAGTAAATTACGGTTTACGATTTATGATGTATTAAAAAAACTACTTGCTAGAACTGGTTCAAACCAATTTTCGTTGGTAGTTTGCATGCTAATCTACATCATATACTTTTTTTTAGTTTTATCCTCCTCTTATTTTAGAAGTGACAGGGGTTTTACTGTTAGTGGGTTACAGGGGATACACATTTTACCACTTTGGAAGTGTCTCTCGCGCAAACTATTCAGTTTAGAAAAAAAAAAATATTAGAAACCTCAATACCATTTTGGAAGACCTATCCATAGATACTACGTATGGGTTTGATGAAAAAAAATTTTTTTAGTTTCAGTTCTATGTATGGGGATAACCAAAATTTATTGTTTTTTTTCTATCATCGCATAAAAAAGTTAATGCGGTTCACAGAATACACGTCATATTTATCACGTTTCAACAGTATAGCTATTATAGTTTCGGAGAAAAGTGGCTGTGACATACGGACGGACGGACAGACAGACGGACGGACAGACATGACGAATCTATAAGGGTTCCGTTTTTTGCCATTAGGCTACGGAACCCTAAAAAAAGGATCTCCCTCAGCATAATGCCGTGACACGTGCTTAGCACGGGCCGCGGCGCTGGTATTATGGGAGACCTCATGAGTCATGTGTTTTGAGTTAGATACATAGATAGATAAATGCATACATAGATGCTACTTAGGTTTTATAAAGATCTTGTGACGTAGCGAGTAGGCGCCGCTACTTCAAAAGCGCACCCCTGATGCCGGGCAGCAGCGGTATCAGTACTGGTTGGTGGCCGAATGGATTCTGTTAGGGCTCTAGCTAGAACAACACCGATTGAGAAATTGTTCGGTGTACTGCGGAACGGAAGGCGATTGGGGCAACCACCGTTCTACACGCCCTATCTATGAAGTATTGAAGGCGATTACTCCACCGACAAGAGAGAGAGAGAGAGAGAGATAAAATACTTTATTGAGCACAATGGGCACAAAAAACTGAAATGAACAACAGGTGGCCTTATTGTTCATGAAGCAATTTCTTCCAGGCAATCTTTACGTTACAGGAAAATTTTGTAGAAATATAATAAAAGCGGGTTATAATAATCTCGTCTCGTAAAAAATCTCGTAAAAAAAAGATGATCAATAATAATGACAGGTATCCGATTGACAGTCACCAGTATTATGATGGATCATGTTAGACAGGACACAATCCATATGTCGGTTTTTACGACATACTCCTCGGGAAATACAGAAGCTGATCGTATATACATTTTCTCTTTACGTGACGGCAAAATAGACAGCGTAATTTAAGATAAGATAAGATAAGATTCTTTATTTGCCATAAATGCAGTGTGACAGATGTTACAAAAAATATAGTTTACCGTGCATTTAGATTACATAAATCATGCAAAATTTATAAAATTTAAAATATAAAAGTGTCAATACAAAGGTCCTATTATGAAATTAGCTGTTGTACAGATTTAAATAAATGTCATTAAATTAATTCACATAAACCAAATTCAAATTAATAAAAGTCAATAAAAATTATAGAAAACTAATAAAATAAAAATAGAAGTATAACAAAATTATATTAATTATATTATTAATATTTAATAATTATTAATCCAAAACTTAGTTGTAAAATAACATAAATAACTAACTATTATTTTGTTTGTTACAGGTAAGTTGATCACAAAATTATATTCCAGTCTGGTGAGCAATGTTACAGAATTATGTCCTGTGTCTGACAAATAGAAAAAATAAAATAGGTAAGTACTTACTTAGTATTAAAAAACTATTATACGGACAATAAAAAAATAAACTAATCAAACAAAATAAAGAATTAAATTACACGAAACTAAAATAAAACAATACAATACAATACAAATACACTTTATTGCACCAAAATAAAAAGAAATAATTACAAAAAGACTCTTAACTAAGTAAATGGCAAATGGCGGCCTTATTGCTTAAAGCGATTTCTTCCAGACAACCATAAAGTGAGGAAAAACAACAACACTAAACAACAACAATACTAAAAATAAAATAAATTATTTTCAATTAATAAATTGACAAATGTTTTAAAATGTAAAATCATAAATTATGTCAAGGCGAATAAACTTGAGTCAGCATAACGGCAACCATTTTAAAAGTACTCTTTTCTGTCAAAAGTTCGTTTGTAACCATCGCTGTTCACGTTCAATTAGTACAAGTTGACCGTGGAGAGTGCTTCAGTTGAGTAGATTTTACTCTGAAGCCACTTCGTGGTCCATCATGATGGCGCGCTGAAAGTTCAGACTTCAGACAGATTAAGCATTAGGGGTGTCATAATCCAAAATAGCCCTACTTAATTGCGTGACTTATCATAGTGTCACAGCTACAAATTTCGGCTCGGGTTATCGGGCTAAGTATGAAAGCTACTTACCAATTCAATTCAATTCAAAACAATTTATTTCGGATAATACGTATACATCCATAATTTGTTAGTAACAATGCACTTACTTACTAGGTTAGTTAACAATCAAATTAAATATTAAAGTGTTAGTAACAATGAAACTTAATTCAATGTTATTAGTACAACACCTATATATAACACACTATCATTATTTATCAACTATAACGTCATAGAATAAACAATAATACAACGTATAGAAAGGCAATTATCCACTCCCCACCAGTGGCTGAGTTAGATTTACCTCACCTACTCGGTCTTCAGTAAACCGGAGTGAGATGGTGGCTGAGTTCGAATAGGGACCCAGACCTACGGAGTATAACGTAGAACCCTTGCCCAGGGATACGGGTGAAGACCTCAACGTTTGCAAAGGCGAAGATGGGAGCCATCGGTACGGCAACGCAGGACGGAAGAGGCAAGTCACAGGGACTGTAACCTGGAACCTGACAGAGGGCAGCAGTAACTGTCAGTACTACTCAGAGGGGGAGGACAGGAGTCCTAGTACGGCTTTGAAATAGACTACTCTGGGCGCCATCCCACTTGCTTCAGACAGAGTACTACTCTTTCTCCTTAAAAAAAGGAGCACAGAGAATGTTACACCGACAAGAGAGTGGCTAGAAGGAGTCCTTGTATGGTTAAGGTTGACAATTAAACCCTGTAGATGGCGCTGCTATCGGGCAGAACAACTTGTCAAGTCAGCTTTTGAAGGTAGTTATAATTTATACGATCCCGACGACCCGATTACTCATTTTACGATGCAGACGCGGCGACGACTTTAATCTAGCCATAACAGTGTCTAGCTTGCACATTACCACACCCCAGACACTTCATACAAAACACCTCGTTTTACACAGACACTACTCATTGACACGCGCAATTTTGTGTATGACGTCTGACGCCATACGATTGAATACTAAAGTAAGACCGAGTCATCATCACTAATTTAAGAGCCACGCTCTTGCCGGTGTAGCATTCTCCTAACTCTCCATGCTGCTTTTTTAGGGAAAAATAGGGCAGTGGTTTCCCTCTTGCCTTCCGCGCCGCAGTATGTTGTCTGACGCAAGTGGGATGGCGCCCAGAGTAGTCTATTACAAAGCCGTACTAGGACTCCTATCCTCCCCCTCTGAGTAGTACTGACAGTTACTGCTGCCCTCTGTCAGGTTCCAGGTTACAGTCGCTGTGACTTGCCCCTTCCGTCCTGCATTGCCGTACCGATGGCTCCCATCATCGCCTCTGCGACCGTTGAGGTCTTCGTCCGTATCCCTGGGCAAGGGTTCTACGTTATACCCCGTAGGTCTGTGTCCCTCTTCGAATTTAGCCACCATCTCACACCGGCCTACTGAAGTAAGAGGCGCCCGACCCCGCGGCAAGGACGCGCCGAACAGGAATTGCCCCAGTGGAGGGCAGAGAAGATGGCTCTGTCGCCCCTGGGGCCGGGTGAATGGTCTTGTATGGAACCAAGACAAAAGGCTTTAGTTTGTTAAGGCACTTAAAATCAGAAAGCCAACATTTTAATGTACTTTTCTTTTGTAAAGTTGCCAGCCCTGTCCGAAATGGGCACTAAAGTTTGCCCTTTAACAAAAGTGGCTTCTGAAAGACAGTAACGTTAACGTTTCCAAACTGTTCAGTTAGTTTTTCTTACACTTTTAGTTTGGTTTTAGTTTTAGGGTAGAATTTAAAGGAAATCTTTTTACGTTTTATTTCAATCTCTTTTGAGCTAGCGGAATTTTCTCGCTAAGAATAGTGTTTGATAGTCTATGTCGAATTTTCAGCGCTTTTCTGCAGTCGGAAAAAAAGAAAAAAACTTATTTAACAACATCACGTCTGTATCCCCGACAGGGTATGCAGAGGCAAGTCCAAAATTAATGATTATTGAAAAACAATTTGGACGTCTACACGATCGATTCTTCTTCTTCTATCGTGTGGGTTGTGAGGTGAATTTCATCAACCAACCAATTTCATCAAGCCTTCCGCCCCGCAGTACTCTGTCTGACGCAAGTGAGATGGCGCCCGGAGTAGTCTATTTCAAACCCGTACGAGGACTCATGTCTTCTCTGAAGTGGCCGTTCTATACGTACATAAACATACATAAACTGCCTATATACGTCCCACTGCTGGGCACAGGCCTCCCCTCAATCAACCGGAGGGGGTTCTATACGTAGTTACTATTTATTCTTTGCCAGAGAACCCTGTGGTCTAAGCTCAAGAATCCAATCTATCCGGAATATCCAGTTTATCCGTGGAATGCCAATCAATAGTACCACCGATATCCGGAATACCCAGGAATCTCTTTAGCGGTTTAGAAGATATGGGATGTTATTATCCCAAACAATAAGTGTTGGTATATACATTAACTCCAAAGAAGAAAGGAGAATTTAAAATAAGAATTTGTTCTTGGAAAAGTTATATTGCTTTTGTATGAAATATAATGGAGGGGGGTTGCGACAGTGGAAGAATTAGGAAAAAACTTACATTTGTCTCGCCAATGTTAAATCCAATATTGTTTTCACTTCACAAACACTCACAATCATCGGGAATGCATTCCATGTAGGTTTTATTTAGGTTTTTGAGGTTTTCTTTAATATTTGATGCGTCGTCCGCGCGGCAATCGGAAGAAGTGGTTTCTTTTTAAATATGGCGGTCGTTCCGTCTGTCCTTGTCAAATGGCAAAGGGAAAGGGCGGGAATTTCAAATGCGTGGGAAATGTTTAAATAACGAACAGCTTTTGCTGTAAAGGACTTTTTAGGCTACGTTCCTCAAAACGATACAGGGTGTTAGTGACATGGTAACGAATACTCAGAAGGATGATTCTTGATTTTTTTTTAGTTTTTTAAATTATTTTCAATTCTATACCCGCAAAAGGCGATGGAAAATTCCACTTGATATTAACTCATAATAAATCAGCTGAATCATCCCCCTCAGTATTCGTTACGATGTCACTTACACCCCGCACAAGTGCATACGGTAGCCATACAAGTAGGTATGGGTGTTAGTGACACCGTAACGAATACTGAGGAGGATGGTTCAGACCATGATTCTGAGTTTATATCAAGTGGAATTTGCAGTCTGAATATTCATGAAAATTTTTGTGATTTTTTAAATTATTTTAGTTCCATACTTTTGCGACGGAAAATTCCACTTGATATCAACTCAGAATCATGGCCTCTATCACCCCTCAAAGTTTTCGTTACGATGTCACTAACATCCTGTATAGACGGACGATTGGTGGTCAGCCTGCAATCTCCTAACCATACTAGGTATCACAAAGTGATTTTTCAGGTTCCGAAATCGGTCAATACGAATCCTAGTAAAACCCGGCCGCGTTACGAAGCACTACACGCTTATATACATAACAAGACGATAGCGTACTTTCTTAATTTGACAGGAATTTATTTATTGAATATATATACGAATGTATAGCTATCACAGCCTCCGTGGTCTAGTGGTTAGAGCGTTACGCTCACGATCTGGAGGTCTGGGTTCGATTCCCGATGGGGACATTGTCGAAATCACTTTGTGAGACTGTCCTTTGTTTGGTAAGGACTTTACAGGATTGAATCACCTGAGTGCTTCGGAGGGCACTTTAAGCCGTTGGTCCCGGCTATTAGCCGTAAAAATGCCTCCACCAACCCGCAGTGGAACAGCGTGGTGGAGTATGCTCCATACCCCCCCCGGTTGATTGACGGGAGGCCTGTGCCCAGCAGTGGGACGTATATAGGCTGTTTATGTTATGTTATGCGCCAAGTTTTCGCCGCATTTTTATTTGAAGCGCGGTATCTAGGTAGTTGTATATCAATGAACATTGCTTATTCTATGGTATTATCTATTTGGCCGGACAAATGGGGAGCGCAGAAAGCTCTCTCCCTAACGTATAGCTGGACATAATAAGAACAAGAGCAAGATTAATTAGATCTCTGTTACAGTCAGATTGTTAATTATTCTTTCAGCTCAATTAGGTAATTTCAGACGGGCTTTATTAGATTAGCACTTGGAACGCTTCTACATGGTAGACTGTACATCATAATTAAAATAAGGCCTTTGTTTATGAAGATATCGTTTTCTTTCATACATAAGCTACTTATATATATCATTGTATGTATATATTTATAGTAATGTATAAATGTAAAAACATGAATAAATAAATAATGGCCCCGATTCCTGCAGACACCGCCTAATTTTATTTTAAGTTATATCCGTCATTTTCATATCCGTCGAAAAGGAAAGGGACGGATGATTCACAGCTCTTAATTTTAGGAAGAATGAGTAAATGAATGAATAACCCGGGCGAATCAAAAAAGTACGTCGCTGGCATGCAATACGTTTGACGTGCTGTCTACTTAACTGTGTCGGGTTATTGACTGATGTAAAATTTTTAGACGGTTGGTTTAGATTTGTGCTTAAAATGGACGTGTGTTCCATAAATTTTATGTTTGTCGATTACCCGTCCCTTTCCTTTTCGGCGGATAAGAAAATGACAGATATAACTTAAAATAAAATTAGATGGTATTTACAGGAATTAGCACCAATATATGTATATATAATTATATATATATATATATATATATATATATATATATATATATATATATTATTTATTTATTCATGTTTTTCTCTTATTCTATTTTACTTTTTTGCGCGCTACACTGCAGCTGTACATGTGTACTATATCCTCTGCCGAAGGTTGTCTGGAAGAGATCGCTCTTAGCGATAAGGCCGCCTTTGCCCACCTTAGAATAAGTTTACCCTGTAAATGTTTTGTGAATTTGTGTGCAATAAAGTGTTTTATTATTATTATTATTATAAGCTCACGACTATATCTCAATTGGGGTAGTCAGAGGTACAACCATCATATCTCTGATTTTAACATAGTAATCAATTGAAATCAAATCAAATATACTTTATTGCACAGAACTAAAATTTCAACAATCAGACATAACACATGAATACAGTACAATTTGGGCCAGCCTTATTGCTCTAGAGCAATGCTTCCAGGCAACCAACAAAAGGAAACAAACATTTACAACTAAAATCAGAAAAAATCTAGTAATCTGAAGTCAGAATCATTTATTCACCGTAATTATCATGGATAAACTTATTGAAGGTCAATTTAACATTTTTGAATTTACGTCATTTCGCAAAATGTTATGGCTGAGGAGAAGAAATTACAAGAAACTGCAACAGCAACACATCTTTTAAATCAATGTAGGTATACATTACGAGTTATTTAATAACTAGAGGTACATATTTATTAATACCAGTCATTTTTATCATTTAGGTGGTCATTAAATTAATAAAATTAGCATTTTACATAAAGTAAGTTTCACATGAGCATTAAATTTATTTTCTGACAAATTCAAAAATTGTAGTCAAAATATCAAAAATATTTATTTTTCAAAATTGGCTTACAAAGTTAGCGCTTTTTGAACGTCAAACATAATTAAATTACATATTATGTAACTAGCTGTAAAACTACTACCACATCGGAATCTGTAACGCTGAGGGAAAGACGTGGCCAGAAAACCTCCCAGCACAGGGCCCTAGTCCTACTGTTTCATGTTTTCCTTTCTTTTCTTTTAATCCAGTTTGTATTTCATAATTTATAGACTTAAATACAATGGTATTCCAATTACAGTCGGTGGAAGGAAAGTGAAACATAAAGAGTTTATGTGACTTTATCACAGAAACAGTGTTTTATGAGCTCCCTGACAGAAGCAGGCCTGTCCACATACGCAGCACCCGATCACGAGTTGACGCGAAAGCCAGCCATCGCTCCCTTCGCACATTTTTGAGGGAAAGGTGCGACCCGACTTCCGGACGCCACCGCGTACACGAACATTTCGAGGCGAGCATGCACCACTTATATAAAGAAGCTCAAAAATCCTCCGCCTGGATATAAAAAAAAAAGTACTCTACTGTTCAAATATCATCAAGTGATATAGTATTTTTATTATTAATAAAACAAAAGAACATGTAATAATACAATTTGTCACATAATCAGTAACATCTCTTTCTCTCTATTTAAGAGCTGCGCTCTTGTCGGTGGAGTAATCGCCATTCCTCTCTTAACATACGTAACATAACAGTAACATACGTAACTTCAAAATATTATCTGGTATTTTATTGTAGAAATGTGTACATACCCTAAAAAGATGAATTTAATTCACGTGATAAAGAATTTTGGATAGCGATTTTATTTTTATTCCTTGTATTGTAACCCGGCATTGTGTTTTAATTATAATAACGGCGCTCTTGTCGGTGTAACATTCTCCATCCTTGTCTATCAAAGGCCAATTCTTCCACTTCCTTATAAGACACGACATTCACCTTCTTTTTAATCTGTTCCATGTAAGCTCTTCTTGTTCTTCCCCTTCCTCTCTTCCTACAATTCTCTTTTCAATACCAGTACTCTCTCTCTCTTTATTTAAGAACTGCGCTGTCGTCGGTGGAGTAATCGCCATTCCTCTCTTCTTCCCGCCAAATCCTTCACCTCCTGACGTATCAGGACACCAAATAAAAGAAAAACAACAACAAATAAAAGAAAAGTTGCAGGTTGTGTCGTAACACAACCTGCAACTTTTCTTTTATTTGTTTCATAAAAGTTCTCCTAGGTCTACCCCTTCCTCTCTTCCCTTCAATTTTTCCTTCTACGATGTTTGTGAATTCCAATACACACATCTAATTGAGGAACTGAAAAATTACTGGTGTAACATAAAATTAAATTAGGAAGTGACTGCAGGAATTAGGGCCAATAGCCGGGTAAGCCTCAAAAAAAAATATAGTTAATTTCTTAACCTGTTACACTTTAACAAATATTTTTTGGTTACTCCTTTTAAGTAAAAAATATACCTGTAGTAGGAGTATCCGCTAATCCAACAGACGTTATTTAATACCAGGTTTGACAAAATGAAAAATGAAAATAGGAAAAAAAATAAGTAAAAGAAAAGTTACGTTTAAATCAAATAATCATAGATTAAAGGTTTGTATTAACCCAACCATCAGCCAAGGCCATTGCGGTCAATTTAGATAACGAAGCAACATTAAAATTAATGCCACCACATCAATAGTAACTGATTGAGCTTAGATAGATTAACCTAGGTCAGTGAATTTATGCACTTTGATTTAACTACAAAACATCATGATACGACCTCCGTGGTCCAGTGGTTCAGCGTTGGGCTGACGATCCGGAGGTCCCGGGTTCGAATCCCAGTGGGGACGTATCACATAATTACTTTGTGATCCCTAGTTTGGTTAGGACATTACAGGCTGATCACGGTTGTTCGAAAGTAAGATGATCCGCCGACGCCGATACTTTTCAGTACCGTCCCTAAGCGGGATGTATTCGGAAGCCGCAACTACCAGGGGATTTGGGTGGTGCGGAACAGAATCGAAAAAACGTTTTGAAACTAAAGGGAAGGGCAGAGGCAAGCTGTTAAGCATTCAATTCAACGAGGTACTTTCCACACCACGTTCCCCGCCCACCTGGGCACCCTCAGGCCTGTTGTCTTAAACGTTGTACCGGGTGAGAGCCTTCAGCGCTCCCCATTTGTCCGGCCAAGTAGTTAATGCCATCTGCGGCAAATCTACAAAATCTGCCCTCCCCTATAGGGATTACTGGAGTAAATTTATCTAAATTTATCTGGGCATTAATGCTAATGTTATTTTAATATTGCCAGTAATATTTTACGAGCAAAGAATATAAATAAACAGCCAAGACGACTCGTTCATTCAGAATTCTTGTCACGTAAACAGTACCTACTTACTTAGGCACTTCCAAAGGAATTAACATAGATTTGTAAAGATTTATTTAGGACTCCGATACCGACCCTGCCGGCGTGGTCGTAGATTTCCATGATTCTGTGTTGATATCAAGTAGAATTTCCCGTCGCAAAAGATTGGAGCTGAAGATAATAAAAAAAAAACATAAAATTTTCATGACATATTTTTTTTCCTACAGGAAAATTCACTTGATATCAACTCAGAATCTTAGTCTGAATCATCCCCCTCAGTATTTGTTACGCTGTCACTAACGCCCATGTGTACTTGTGTGGCTACTTGTATATACTTGTATGAGCTGTAAGTGACATCGTAACGAATACTGAGGAGGATGATTCAGCTCATTATTCTGAGTTAATATAATCATAATTAAAGCACATAGTAACGGGTTCTTACCGCGTTTAAATGGAGATATGAGACTACCGAAATATAATCAACTGGAATTTTCCATATCTCAGAATCATGGTCTGAATGTGGTCACCCGGACCAAACCGTATCTCACATAGTGAACGAGTGCCCTCTGCACCGGTTCCCAGGTGGTATAGCCGAGCTGCATTGTGTGACGGATGCAGCAGAGACTTGGTTAAGGGAGGTTAAGCTGGATATTTGATCCAAGCAGGATATTTGTCTGCCATACGCAACAACAACATGATCTGAATCATCCCCCTTAGTATTGGTTACGATGTCCCTAACAGCCTGTATGCTTCAGCGGAATAAAATAGTAAAATTCAGAAGCAGGGAATCCACAAACCTTAAAAGCGTTCGGTTATAAATGCTATCTTCTTCTTCTATCGTGTGGGTTTTGAGGCGAATTACTAACCTCATCAACCCTGGTGTCAGGGTTACTATAAATGCTATAATTATTTGAGATGAAATTGCGAAAATTTGAATTCCCTCTTTCGAAGTAAATGTTTGAAATATCGACAGTCCGTGAAGCGTTATATTATGTTCCAAATGGAGGTAAGTTAGGTTTTATTAAAAAGGATCGCGTGTTACAAGGGTATAATTTTTATAGCATTTGGTATTGAATGAACGACCTACGTGGTCCAAAGGTTGAGCGTTGGGCTCACGATCCGGAGGTCCAGGGTTCGATTGCCGGTGGGGATATATCACAAAAATTACTTTGCCGTCCCTAGTTTGGTAAGGACATTACAGGCTGATCACCTGATTGTCCGAAATTAAGATGATCCGTACTTCGGCTCGTTAAGCAGTTGGTCCCGGTTACTACTTACTGATGTAAGTAAGTAGTCGTTACATGAGCCATGTCAGGGACCTTTGGCAGCTCAATAGTAACCCTGACACCAGGGTTAATGAGGTTGGTACTCCTTACCAAACTAGGGATCACAAAGTGATTTTTCGTGAGCCCAACGCTCAACCACTGGACCACGGAGACCGTTAATAATATACAAACATAATAGTAATAACAGGTAACAACATATTCTACTAAAGTTGCGACAGAAATAGAATAAAACAAAACCAAAATCTGTCTCTCAATTTGTGTAATACCTTAGAGAATTCCAATCCGGCCTCCCCTAACCATTACCATCCTCCATCCCTAATGTAGCTATCAATGCCGCTGTCCCGACAGATGTAGCCAATTGGAGATAATTTTGTCTTCAGTCCCAAACGTTACTCCGATAACATGAAGTATTACGGTCGAAAAGGATTTTATTGGGTTCCATTAATCTTCTCTTCTTAATTTGATTGCATATGATTTAAATTAACAGATTAATAGAGGTCATTTGCTCCCTAGCGCTATCCCGTTTTCACAGGGTGCGTTTACCTAACCTAAAGATTTGACAGGTCCGATTTTAGAGAAGCGACTTCCAGTCAATAATTACTACTATTATATTATAATTTTACTATTTTTACTGCCATATATGTACCACATTTTTTAAATAAACGAATTTGAATTTTAAATTTGAATTTGAGTCTGACCTTCAAACCCGCGAAGGGAAAACCAGCCCAGGTTAGGTTACATACCTCTGAAAATGCATTTCTCGAGATTGGGGGTTTCCTCACGATGTTTTTCTTCACCGCTGAGCACGTGCATCCAAACATGAATTCGTAAACAAATTCGTCAATCGTTGGTTTAGGCCTGTGCTGGATTAGAACCTGTGACCTCAAAGTGAGAGGTAAGAGTTCTACCAACTGGGCTACCACGGCTCCAGACAGTTTAACAAAAACAACAGATTAACAGAGAATTATTGATTTTTAGATTATTTTTCTTCTAAAGTTTATCTTTCATCTTGCCTCTAATCCGGCAAGGAAGCAACACATACTTAAAGTAAACTTACACGGTCCTTGTGTCTTCAAGTTAATAGTTTGCTTTGACAAACTTATTCAATGTTACTTCAAAGCACACAAGCTACATACTTCAGTAAGTAATTTTACAAAGGAACTTTAAAAATTGTTAAGATTCCGCCGTATGAACTCGGGATCTTGTTCTTGGTATAGTTTTCCTTTGTTCGTAAACAATTCCAAGGACGGATTTAGCATTACGCTTTCTCAGGGTCCGCTTACCTAACCTGAAGGTTTGACAGGTCCGGTTTTTCACAGAAGCGACTGCCTGTCTGACCTTCCAAGCCGCGAAGGGAAAACCGTCCCAATACTGGTTAGGTCACATTTGGAAACGTATTTCTCGAGAATGTGGAAGAAGATAGCTCGGTGAGGTGTGGGTACTTGGTTCATTTTGTGATGGCTGTACTTCTGACTATCCCAAACGTGAGGTTATGTTATGTTGTTGGCGAGATATGGGTGTTTACAGGGTATTAGTGACATCGTAACGAAAACTTTGAGGGATGGTTCAGACCATGATTCCGACTTAATGTCAAGTGGAACTTTCTGTCACAAAATTCTTCAAATTCTGTTGTTTTATTTTAATATTTTCAATTCAATAATCTTGCGATGGAAAATTCCACTTGTTTACTCAGAATAATCAGCTGAATCATCCCTCTCAGTATTCGTTACGATGTCACTTACACCCCGTACAAGTACATACGGTAACCATACAAGTAGGTAAGTATGGGTGTTAGTGACACCGTAACGAAAACCGATGCGGATGATTCAGGCCATGATTCTGAGTTGACATCAAGTGGAATTTCCTGTTGGAAAATTCATGATTTTTTTCCGTTCCATACTTTTGCGACGGAAAATTCCACTTGATATCAACTCAGAATCATGGTCTAAATCATCCCTCAAAGTTTTCGTTATCTCACCAACTAAAATAGTTTTATTCAAATTTATTCTTTCGCAATGTTCATCCGACATGCAATATAACTTGGTCGGATCTTACTTGTTTATATAAATCTACAACTTTAGTGGAATGTCTAAACTAGTGGGCACTTCAAGCAACTGTTGTCTGCAGACAAACTTCAAGGACATTACTAGATAGAATGCTTGGAACCTAGTTACGTCATACTAATTTATATTCATTCTAACAGCCTCTGTGGTTCAGTGGTTGAGCATTAGGCTCACGATCCGGAGGCGTACACATTTCCTAGGATTTGTATACAATTCCTTGATTTCATACATTTCCGGTAACATATATAAACTCACGCCTGTTTTCCACTGGGGTTAACAACACATCTAATGGTACAGACAAAATCAACCCCGATTCCGACCCCACCGGCGTGGTCGACGATTTCCCTCATTCAGCGCTAACGCTAACTATCGACCCAATATTATCCCTGAACCGAGGTTCGCGCGCAACTGGGCACCCTCAAGCCTGTTGTCTTAAATTTTGTTCCGGGTGAGAGCCCTCAACGCTCCCCATTTGTCCGGCCAAGTAGTCAATACCATTTGCGGCAAGTCCACAATAAGTCACGTCAAAAAAATACAAAATCAAAGCATCCGTTTTTCCATTTCAGGTACGGAACCCAAATATTGTTTTTTTTGTGACGACAGGACATTAACCTATATAACAAGGGACATTTTTAATATGTAGATTTACCCAGTTGTTTGGAAGAAATCTCTTTATCATACTAATCATATAGTTGAGCGGATTTCCAATTTAAAAAGGATAACATTACTCGTGTTTCTTAAGGCGTATTATTTTAACAGTTTATTTAGTAAGAAGTGATAGCTAAGTTGGAAGATTGCTTGACTTTCACTCTAAGGTCGTAAGTTCGAATCCCAACACGGGCCAAAACCAAAACCTGAAAGTGAGAGGTAAGCGTTCTACCAACTGGGGTACCACGGCTCATGCTGAATTCTCAATTATTTATTGCATTCCATGTAGTACAATGCGGTGTTACATAGGCATGGGAACTATAACATGGACCCTGTAGGGCACAGCAACGTTGAAGGGAAGAGAGGAAGTGTGTATTAAAATTAAAACTTAGTATAATTGCTATTTTTACCCCCTCCGGTCGATTGAGAGGAGGCCTGTGCTCAGCAGTGGGACGTATATAGGCTGTTTATGTATGTATGTATAACATAATGTATGTATAATACGTGCTCATTTAAATAGCATTGTTTTTAGATTTTTATAAATAAATTCAGAGAATTGCCAAGCTGAAGTGGCAGCGGGCAGGACACATAGCGAGGAGAACAGATGGCCGCTGGGGCGGAAAGGTTCTAGAATGGCGACCACGTGTCGGACGACGCTCAGTGGGTAGGCCCGTTACAAGGTGGACCGACGATCTGGTGAAGGTCGCGGGAAGCCGCAGGATGCGGGCAGCGCAGGACCGATCGTCGTGGAGATCCTTGGGGGCCTATGCCCAGCAGTGGGCGTCGTATGGCTGATGATGATGAAATAAATTAGTTTTAGTTTCATCTCTTAAGTACTCTGGGAGCTTATTATAATATTTAAATGCTATGTACCTATGTCAATGTAAAAATATAATCCGTTAATATAGCGCACGTAAACCGATCTCGTCGAACTGGAAATTTCCAGTTATTTCTGGATGAAACCAGTTTCGGGTGACGTTTAAAGAATAAAGACAGGCCTGACGAATTTCGATCCGAATGTGTCCAATTGAATTTCAATTCGAATTGGGATGTTATTTCCGAGTTGTCAAGTCAATGTGGTCCTGTCCACCGGCTTGCTTCTCAAACGGGGAACGCCGGTTCGAACCTCGGTTCCTGATGCACCATCATCATCAGCCCATTAACGTCCCCACTGCTGGGGCACGGGCCTTCCCTATGGATGGATAGGGAGACCGGGCCTTAAACCATCACGCGGGCCCAGTGCGGATTGATGGTTATTAACGACTGCTAATGCAGCCGGGACCAACGGCTTAACGTGCCTTCCGAAGCACGGAGGAGCTCGAGATGAAAACTTTTTTTTTGTGGTCACCCATCCTATGACCGGCCTTTGCGAAAGTTGCTTTACTTCAACAATCGCAGACCGAGCGCGTTTACCGCTGCGCCACCGAGCTCCTCAATGCACCAATGAGTTATTATTTTTTTGTGCAGCTTTCACTAACACAGTTGGCTCGACCATTATAGACGGCGATACGGCTCACCTATCACATTGGTATAACAGAAAGCTCGGTGAAGTTTCGTTTTGTGGTCTCTGACTACCCCAATTGGGATATAGTCGTAACTGCTTATATAGGGTGTTAGTGACATAGTAACGAACACTAAGGGAAATGATTCACGCTATAATTCTGAGTTAATATCAAGTGGAATTTTCCATCGCAAAAGTATAGAATTGAAACTAATTAAAAAACACTAAACCATGACTTTCCAGATAGCAAATTCCACTTGATATCAACTCACATATGGCTACCTATGTGTACTTGTACGGGGTGTAAGTGACATCGTAACGAATACTGAGAGGGATGATTCAGCTGATAATTCTGAGTTAATATATCAAGTGGAATTTTCCATCGCAAAAGTAAAAAATTGAAAATAATTTAATAAATATAAAAACGTCAATTGCTCTAGAGCAATAAGGCCGCCCAAATTGTACTGTATTCATGTGTTACGTCTGACTGTTGAAAATTAGTTCTGTGCAATAAAGTATATTTGATTTGATTTAATTTTGAGACGGAAAATTCCACTTGATATCAACTCATAATCATGGTCTGAATCGGCCCTCAAAGTTTTCGTTACGATGTCACAGATACCCTATATTATCACAAAGAGAAAAATCGAAAAGAATTCTGACTCTGACGGGACTCTCTGTCTTCGTTTTTGTGAGTTTCCTATAAAAACAAAAATCATTGCTTATATTATGTTTTTTCTGGGAATTGGATGTGTTTATACAAGTAAACTATTTTTTTCTTTTCTTCTTTTTTGACGTGACTTATTGTAGATTTGCCGCAGATGGCATTAACTACTTTGCCGGAGATACAGGTAACCTGATTTTTCATAAAATCTATACGAAATAAGTAAGCTCTGCTGATGGACAGAGCTCTTATAAAAACCACGCGCGTGACTACTACTGTCTTCAGAAAATAAAGTTCAAAATCATTTGAACATTTCCCGAATGAAAACAAAAGAAGGTAGTTTCAAGTAGTATCCGGAGACGAACAAAGTAAATGATTCTTTACGCTGAATGAAAAAGGAACTAAAATTGTTTGATACGGTCGGAAGTTAACAAAGAATTTGATGTAAATAGTGAACTGACGAAATGAAATTCGACTTTGATGGTAGCGTTTTATAGTTTAAAGTCGTAAAAATCGTTGACTAGTATAGTATTTTGACGTGACTTATTGTAGATTTGCCGCGGATGGCATTAACTAATTGGCCAGACAAATGGGGAGCGCTTAGGGCTCTCATCCGGTACAAAATTTAAGGCAACAGGCCTGAGGGTGCCCAGACTAGAATAGTATATTTTTTTTACTTGCGAAAATAGTCTCTGCCAGACTGTTACCGGGTAAAACCCCAAGATGTTCCATTCCGTCCAGGGTGTTACTAGGAGCCGGGTTTATAACGGTAACTATCCTAAGGACCCCGATACCGACCCCGCCGGCGTGGTCGACGATTTCCCTCAGCGCTTATCGCTATCGACCCACTAGAGTCGATTAATTCTTTCAAATATTTTTCCTCTCAGACGACGCCCTGAGCCGAGGTTCGCGCCCAACTGGGCACCCTCAGGCCTGTTGTCTTAAAACGTTGTACCGGGTGAGAGTCTTCAGCGCTCCCCATTTGTCCGGCCAAGTAGTTAATGCCACCTGCGGAAAATCTACAATAAGTCACGTCAATAAAAAAAAAGGTAACTTTCCGCCCCGCACCTATTCGTATCAAGCGCCGACCTCACCCCATCTGGATATTACTTTAGTCTTATATGGCCATCAGAGGAGCTCGGTGGCGCAGCGGTAAACGCGCTCGGTCTGCGATTGTTGAAGTTAAGCAACTTTCGCAAAGGCTTTCGCAAAGGGTGTAGGATGGGTGAACACAAAAAAAGAAACAAGTTTTCATTTTGAGCTCCTCCGTGCTTCGGAAGGCACTTTAAGCCGTTAGTCCCGGCTGCATTAGCAGTCATTAATAACCATCAATCCGCACTGGGCCCGCGTGATGGTTTAAGGCCCGATCTCCCTATCCATCCATAGGGAAGGCCCGTGCCCCAGCAGTGGGGACGTTAATGGGCTGATGATGATGATATGGCCATGAGCAGCTAAGGAGTAAAAGAGCGCGAGGGTTTTGTCTCACTCACACCTACGCGTTTAGCACACGGTAACAATATCCGGGATATGGTAGGGTGTCAATCTTTTTGGTTGGCAACCTCCTTCGAACTTAACGTTCTGGTTGGTCACATTTTTGAATTCATTCTTAATTCAAATCAAAATGAAATTCCAAGTTCTCTTTGAATTCCTTTTACAATTAAAAGTGAAATAAATAAAATACAATACCAAACCATAATCGACCTTAACAGGTTGAAAGTAACTAGGTACTAAATTGCTTATTAATGAGAATAAATATAAGGGCCATTGAGTGGCCCCGATTCCTGCTAACCCCTAAGTTATACCAGTGATTTCCTTATCCGCCGAAACGCAAATTCAATTCAATTCAAATTATTTATTTCAGATTAATATCCATAATTATAAGTACTTATAAGTACATCAAGATTAGATAAGATAAATTAAGGGACGGATGATTGAAAATTGTTAACTTAAAAATGAATGAAGGTTTAATACGATCTACTCTGAACCGGCGTGCGTGTATGAAGCGATTGTTGAATGTGGAGGAAGCAAGAGAAGTGTGTCAGGATCGAAGCAAATGGAATTCTATAGTCTCTGCTTACCCCGGTGGGAAATAAGCGTGAGTTTATGTATGTATATAAAAATGAATGAATAACCCGGGCGAATAAAATAGGCATCTCGCTCTTATGTAATCCGTTTGACGTGTGGTGTCAACTTAATTCTGTTGGGTTGTTAGCCAATATAAAATTTTGGGTTTTTTTTTTGTGCCTAAAATTGACTTACACACTTTGTGCTTGTGGATTTCCCTTACCTTTCCTTTTCGGCGGATAAGAAAATGACGGGTATAACTTGAAATAAAATGTATAATATAATAAATAAAGTGTGTATAGGAATTAGCGCCATTGAGTGTATACTTTTTTTCGAAGCTTTGCGAATTCTGTGACGTAATACTCATTGAAGAGTGTGGCGTTAGTTAGTGTACGGATATTACATTTGATACTTATTTTTTTTTTCATTATACATGTTAACATGTTTGAGTGATAGATGTTCTTAGAAAATGTTTAAATACGATCTACTCTGAACCGGCCGTGCGTGTATGAAGCGATTTGATGAATGTGGAGGAAGCAAGAGAAGTGAGTCAGGATCGAAGCAAATGGAATTCTATAGTCTCTGCTTACTCCGGTGGGAAATAGGCGTGAGTTTATGTATTTATGTTTGTGTTACCATGTACATACACACATGTGTACATGTATCCCTAACAGGGTAGGCAGAGCGTAATATAACCACTCTACAGTCGTTGGTAATTATAGCTACCGATTCCAAATTCACCTCAGGAGTCGATGGTAGCTATACTTACCAATAGTCGGGGTTCCGTTAGGGTGACCAATTTTATGGATTAACTAGTTTTACAAGCTAGTATAGAATATAAAATTATACTAGTATTGTGTACTATAAAAATCCTTACTAGGTGGTATTTTCATCTCTTCCCTATGAGTTGGTAACATTAAAAAAACAACTGTCGAAGTCAGACGAGTGTTGGTCGAGTCTACTGTCAACTACTGTGTTTGCGATTGAGTGTTTTAGACAAGAAATATGCCGTAAGTATATAAAATATATTATTTTTATTGATTAGCATACATCTTGAATATATCCTCTACCGTTTTCTACAAAAACCTGAACATTTAAGCCATGATTTGGTTCCAAAAACATTAAGAGAAAAATATCGTATCAAAAAAAAACGTCTCTTGACACTAAAATGTAGGCAAATTACGGAATATTACACGACGCATTATATTTTATAATGTTTTAAATATACCACGTTACTTATTATTTACTCGTGGAAACACATTATTTACCGAATTAAACAATTATTTCAGCAGATGCCCAGGATATTGATTACAGGGTACACCAAATTTGGTCAACTTTCATCATGGTAACTAAACCTACCATCGACTTATCTGGGTTTAAGGGTTCGTACAAACGGAGCGCTAGCGTTATTTTAACTTCAGTACTAAACAATGACTTTTTTTTCCGAGATGCTATAGTTCAGCTAGAGAGAGGACACAGAGAGTAATTACAAAAAAAACCGAATTACTAAACTGCCAGTAGATGTCCGACAGGAGCTTACGGACAGAAAGCGGCAGGCGCAATTAGATTTAGCAATAAGGCCGCCTTTTGTCTCTAGTGTCTCGATTTATTTGTTTGGTACTTCATTTTGTGCAATCAAGTATATTGTATTGCAAGACTGTAATTTTAAATTCTAATAAAAAATATATATTTTTAAGGTCCGAATTTTAAGTGCTTGGTAAAAAATGTAAATAAAACAAGCATTCAATTATAAATTGGTTTTAGTTCATATTAATAAACATTAATTTTTCTACTGGTTTTCTTTAATTCCTGAAATCACACACACAAAATGTCTATGTTAATCTTACCGTTATTGGTAACCATAGTTACCATCGACTTAAAAAGGCAGAAACGCTCAGTGCGAACAGAAACTTAGCGAGGGCGGCCATATTGGTAAGAATACGGTGTTACAAATAAGTCGTGACCAGGTGTTATATTATATTTCTTGTGTTTAAACTAAATAACATTAAAATATAATTTGAATACTAGTAAAAAGTGTAAGAAATGCGCTTTCAAATAAAAATTATTACAGTCCCTAGAACATGATACTTTACATGCTATAAACAGGCATGGCTGGGATAACTGAAAAAATGAGCGGATTCTGTCAATTCTAATTGGATTTGAGATAGATTTTATAATGTGATCTTTTTTATTTTTATCTAATTAGAATCATTGCACATCTGGCTTGCTGTTTCTGAATTTTTCTTTATTATAGCCACAGTAGTTTTTGAGTTACAAGCCTATTTATAACACGCCACGATATCGCCCACCGAACGCCGCGCAAGTTCGAAATGCCTGGACTGTTGAGGCTAGAGTTGCTAGTGCGCCTGGACTGTCAAGTGGATAAATAGAATGATCTTTACGTACACTATACACTTCACTATATAACTCACTGTACACTTTATAATCAACTTGGACGACGATTATTTTCTATATGTAGTATTATTCCTTATTCTATGCCAGTGGTTCCAAATCTTTTTAATGTCACTGCCCCTGTGAACAAGTATGGAAATTGAGTTTACACCTAATTTAAAATA
Organism: Pectinophora gossypiella; assembly: GCF_024362695.1. Taxonomy (NCBI): domain Eukaryota; kingdom Metazoa; phylum Arthropoda; class Insecta; order Lepidoptera; family Gelechiidae; genus Pectinophora; species Pectinophora gossypiella. The sequence continues at coordinate 4,326,246 of NC_065431.1, forward strand.
TTTAAAACCAGACAAATTCGAACGAATATTTTGTTTATTATGTAAGTAAGAAAATGCACGTTTAGCTAACTAGTAAAGTAATATATAAGTCTCGGAGTTAACTAGTGTGAAGGTTGAAATTGCTTTGCATTCGCAAGTTTGACAATATTAGGTTCGGTTTCACTCAACGCGCATCTCATGTCATGATCAATATTCAGACGGTTTGTCTTTTGTTTTTAATGTAACAAGAGTTATAATACCATTTCGTGCCATCCCGTGTTACCCCCTAGAATCTCCGTTTTACCCATAACATAACATAAATAGCCTATATACGTCCCACTGCTGGGCACAGGCCTCTTCTCAATCAACCGGAGAGGGTATGGAGCATACTCCACCACGCTGCTCCACTGCGGGTTGGTGGAGGTGTTTTTACGGCTAATAGCCGGGACCAACGGCTTAACGTGCCCTCCGAAGCACGGAATCAACTTACTTTTTCGGACAATCAGGTGATTCTAGCCTGAAAAAGTCCTTACTAAACAAAGGACAGTCTCACAAAGTGATTTCGACAATGTCCCCATCGGGAATCGAACCCGGACCTCCAGATCGTGAGCCTAACGCTCTAACCACTAGACCACGGAGGGTGTCCGTTTTACCCCTGAGGGGGTAATTACCCCCAGGTTAGGAACCACTGTTCTATGCTATAGCATCGAATGCCTCGACCATAACCAAACACGAACCATTACGAAACCCCGAAAACTTCCGACGATACCCGAACATAGCCGAAACAAAATCAATATAATAATACAACGACTGTCTACTGCAAACAAACATACAGAACCACTGAATTCTGCATATCTTCACGGCGTTACGCTTCGGGGGGTAGGCACGGAGACTATGGAAATCGTTACAAATACACTGGCCTACCAAACTTAGTACTACACTTTTAAAATTTCATTTTTAACACTTTCAAGGACCCCAAGGTGTCATATTACCTATTATTATGAACCATCCATGACCCATGATCTCTGTCAACCCCGGGCAGAGACCATGGGTCATTGATGGTTCATAATAGATTGTATGACACCTTGGAATCGGAACGTCATTAAACGTTCTGTCCTTGAAAGTGTTAACCGACTTCAAAACAAGGAGGTTCCCTATTCGATACAAGCAGGTTATAAACAGGGTGTAAGTGACGAAAACGAAAACTGATTCAGACCATGATTCTGAGTTGATATCCAGAGGAATATTCCGTCGCAAAATTCATGAAAATTTTCGTGTTTTTTTTTTAATTATTTTCCGCTCCATACTTTTGCGACGGAAAATTCCACTTGATATCAACTCAGAATCATGGCCTGAATCATCCCTCAAAGTTTTCGTTATAATGTCACTAACACCCTGTATATTTCTAAACTTTAGAAATTAAAGATTTAAAATAAAATAGTTTTATAGATGATGAAGACCGAGAAGGACTTACGATGATCAAATTGGAGCTGTCCTTAAAAAAGGTTCAATACGATCTACTCTGAACCGGCGTGCGTGTATGAAGCGATTGATGAATGTGGAGGAAGCAAGAGAAGTGTGTCAGGATCGAAGCAAATGGAATTCTATAGTCTCTGCTTACCCCGGTGGGAAATAGGCGTGAGTTTATGTATGTATGTATGTTTATAGATGATTTATAATATTGTGTAAGTCAGCCGAACCATGCAGCCGTGGTAGCTCAGTTGGTAGAACGCTTGCCTATCACTTTGAGGTCGCAGGTTCGAATCCAACACAGACCTAAACCAGTGATTGTCGCTCTTTCGAATTCATGTTAAGACCATAAATAATTATCACGTGTTCAGCGGTGAAGAAAAACATCGTGAGGAAATTCGCATTCCCGAGAAATGCATTTTCGGAGGTATGCGACCTAACCTGTATTGGGCTGGTGTTCCCTTTGCAGGTTGGAAGGTCAGACAGGCAGTCGCTTCTGTAAAAAACCGGAGCTGTCAAGCGTTAGGTAAGCGGACCCTGTTAAAAACGGGATAGTGGTTGAAAGATGATGATATCATCATCACCAGCCCATTAACGTCCCCACTGCTGGGGCACGGGCCTTCCCTATGGATGGATAGGGAGATCGGGCCTTAATTCACCACGCGGGCCCAGTGCGGATTGGTGGTTATTAACGACTGCTAATGCAGCCGGGACCAACGGCTTAACGTGCCTTCCGAAGCACGGAGGAGCTCGAGATGAAATCTTTTTTTTTATGATCACCCATCCTAAGACCGGCCTTTGCGAAAGTTGCTTAACTTCAACAATCGCAGACCGAGCGCGTTTACCGCTGCGCCACCGAGCTCCTCCCGAGATGATGATATATGTATAATTTCATACAAAACTGAAAATGTTCAAATGTGCAAGCTTTCAGCATAACACAAACAAGGAGAATTGTATGTATGTATGTAAATGCCTCCCCACATTCATTTAAGGGATGACTTAATCTGATCGTAATCTCTTTGACGGTAATTGACGATGCGGCTTAAGGTGGTACAAGCAGTGATGTGCTTTTCCCGGGAATACTACCAAAATGGAATGTTCCCGTTGTAAAAACTCTTTAATAATAAAGACATTGGCCTAAAGTTACAGCCGTCATTTTCTTATCCGCCGACAAGGAAAGGGACAGATGAATTACAGCTGTTAATTTTGCAATGAATGAGTGGACGAATGAATAATCCGACCGAATCAAATAGGTATCTCGCTGGTATGCCGGTTTGATGTGTGCTGTCAACTTAATTAGGTCGGGTTATTGGCCAATGTGGAATTTTTAGACGGTTGTTTTAGATTTGTGCCTAGAATTGACGGGTGTTCCATAAATTTTCCATCCCTTTCGTTTTCGGCTGATAAGAAAATGACAGGTATAACATAAAATAAAAAAAGATGTTATGTACTGGAATCAGCATAATTGCTGTGTGTATCTTTTTGAAAGAAAGAAAGATTGTTATCTTTTGAACTATGGTATTATCTGCCTTAAGGTTAGGTGATAAAGCTCTTTTTACTACCGGGAACTTCCCAAAGTGGAAAAATTCCCAGGAACAGCACATCATTGGGATCGCTTACTTAATAAATCTCCATTCGGTTTAACCGTCGAGATAAGATTTACAGTGTTGTGAAGATATTTCGTACGGAATGTAGAAATTCATCTTTTTATCATGCATACATAATGGAATTCCAAGTATAAATAATTGCCAAACGCAAGTGGAGATGGGCGGGTCACATTGCTCGAATGAGCAAAGAAAAATGGACCCGGAGATTGTTGGAGTGGCGGCCAGCATTCACAAGACCGAGAGGAAGACCACCAATGAGATGGAAGGACGACATCACACGGCACGCAGGATATGGCTGGATGTCGATAGCCCAAGATCGTCGGAAGTGGAAAAACAAGAAAGAGGCGTACGTCCAAAACTGGATATGAATTTAGGCTGATATAGATAGATAGGAGCTCGGCGGCGCAGCGGTAAACGCGCTCGGTCTGCGATTGTTGAAGTTAAGCAACTTTCGCAAAGGCCGGTCATAGGATGGGTGACCGCAAAAAAAAAAGTTTTCATCTCGAGCTCCTCCGTGCTTCGCAAGGCACGTTAAGCCGTTGGTCCCGGCTGCATTAGCAGTCGTTAATACCATCAATCCGCACTGGGCCCGCGTGATGGTTTAAAGCCCGATCTCCCTATCCATCCATAGGGAAGGCCCGTGCCCCAGCAGTGGGGACGTTAATGGGCTGGTGTTGATGAGATAGATAGATAGACATAATGGAATTCCAGTGTCTCTGCTTACCTGAGTGGGAAATAGGCTAGAGTTTATCTATGTACATTGTACATAATAGCCATAGAGCTGGACTCATGATGAGATACCGGGTTCGAATCCCCTACTCTTTACAGGATGTTATTGACATCGTAACGAAAATTTTGAGAGATGATTAAGACCATGATTCTGAGTTGATAATATATCAAGTGGAATTTTCTGTCGCAAAATTCATGTTTTTTTTTTCAAAGTATAGACTTTTGCGATGAAAAATTCCACTTGATATCAACTCAGAATCATGGTCTAAATCATCTATCAAACGCAGACTAATGAGGTGAATCATCCCCCTCAGTATTCGTTACGATGTTGTTTACACCCCGTACAAGTACGTCGCCCTACGCCGCACCCTGAGGTTTTTCTTGCAGCTTCTTTTCCCCGGCTATACAGTAGTATACAGGTTGTGAGAAGCTGCAGTAGTTTTAGGCGGATGAGACGTTCGTTATGTAAAAATTGACGATTCAAAGTGTAACTATGTTACCTACTGAATAAAGATATTTTTGATTTTGAATTTGAGTAGTTATGATAAGACTACTATATTCGATACACACTGTATTCTGCTCGGCAATAACCCAATCTATACTAATCCAATATCTGGCAAGTCCATACGGACGTTCGCGCATTGCAGATACCCCAGCGCCGTGACAGTTTCGCAAATCTATTTAAGCGTTCACTAAATGTTAGCCTACTGCCGTACATTGCCACTGGGGGAAATATCGAGTTGGACACGTATGGTTTAATTGGGATTATCTACCGCCGTCGATAAGCTAAAATGCCTTTATCTACAAAAATCACAACTTATGGAATACACAAATTTTATGGAATACAAACTGGATTTAAAAAAGAAAAGAAAGGAAAACATGAAACAGTAGGACTAGGGCCCTGTGCTGGGAGGTTTTCTGGCCCCATCTTTCCCTCAGCGTTACAGATTCCGATGTGGTAGTAGTTTTACAGCTAGTTACATAATGGTGCTAATTCCTGTAAATACCATCTAATTTTATTTTAGGTTATATCTGTCATTTTCTTATCCGCCGAAAAGGAAAGGGACGGGTAATCGACAAGCATAAAATTTATGGAACACACGTCAATTTTAAGCACAAATCTAAAACAACCGTCTAAAAATTCGCCCGGGTTATTCATTTATTTACTCATTCTTCCTAAAATTAAGAGCTGTCAATCATCCGTCCCTTTCCTTTTCGGCGGATAAGAAAATGACAGGTATAACTTAAAGTAAAATTAAGAGATGTCTGCAGGAATCGGGGCCATTATGCAATTTAATTTTTGACGTTCAAACAGCGCTGACTATGTAAGCCAAATTTTAAAAATAATAAATATTTTTAAATTTGAATTTTAAATAAAGACTATTATTTTCTTTTTTATTCTAAAAAAAACTTCAACGAAAATAAACGATAAAAAGAAACTTGATGACAACAAAATGGCCGACACAAATCACGGAGCGACATTCATTGCTGTTTTTCACGAACATACTCGTCTGTTATCTAATTTATAACTTTTTTTTTCATTTGTTTGTGTGAGAAATAATATTTTACTATGTTGGCAATTTCAAAAAAGGAACGTCACGTCACTTTTTAAGAGAAAAACGTTTTGGCGGGCGTTCCGTCTGGGACTACGAAGAAATAAACAAGTGAAGACGATTATTGTCGAGAGAAGCGAAATCTGAAAGACTAATTGTAGTATTCTTTTGTATTAATATTTCTTATTATAATTTGTAGTAATAATATTAGGTTTCCGTAATAAGAGTGATATTTGAGCTACTTAACATTTACTGATTAAAACTGGGTATGTTACTAATATTTACGTTTTATTGTAGAGTTTGCTAACAACTATCTCTCTAGTGCATTTCAATAAGCTAGTTTCTAACTAGTCAAGTCAATTACTTTTTACTAAACGCTACAACTCGAAATTAACATGGAATTTGTATGAACAAGCACAATGTGACGTCATAGGAAAACGTGATAAAATATCAAGACTTATTATTACATTTTTCTTGATTAAAATTCATAAATAAGTTAAGTAAATAGAAAAAAAATATGTTTTTCTTTTTCAAAGGCCCCTGACGTGAGTCAAGTAACGAACTAAGTACGTACTTACATCAGTAAGTAGTAACCGGGACCAACGGCTTATCATGCCTTCCAAAACACGGATTACCTTATTTCTGGACAATCAGGTGATCAGCCTACAATGCCCCAAACTAGTCCACAAAGTGATTTGTCCCCACCTGATCATGAGCAGAACGCACAACCACTGGACCACGGAGGCCGTTCGGGATCTTCTTCTTCTCTCGTGTGGGTTTGAGATGGAGTACCAACCTCATCAACCCTGGTGTCAGGGTTACTGCTGAGCCGCTAAAGGCCCCTGAAATGGCTCATGTAACGACTTACTTACATCAGTAAGTAGTAACCGGGACCAACGGTTTAACGTGCCTTCCGAAGCACGGATCATCTTACTTTCGGACAATCAGGTGATCAGCCTGTAATATCCTAACCAAACTAGGGATCACAAAGTGATATTTGACATTTGTCCCCACCGGGATTCGAACCCGGGACCTCCGGATCGCTGTCTATGATGGTCGTCCCCTGACATGACTCATGTAACGACATAAGTAGTAACCGGGACCAACAGCTGATAATTTAAAAAATGTTTAAATGTTTCGGACATAATGAAGCTTTCTTATGTTATTACGTATCCCATCGTCCGCATCATGGATTATTGGCAACACTTGAATATAATATTTCTTTATCCAACACCTCGAAATCCACAATGGAAACCGGACAATAATTGCGTTAACGACAAAACCGGATAGGCCGCCATCTTGTGGCGCGGGTTCTCATTTCCGGCCCTTCGCTCTCGAAGCATTGTTCAGATAATTCGAGATTTATTATTGTATTGTTCTGTACTTTCATTCAGTTATACTAATAATTAACTTACAGAATAAGAACGCTAATTTATTCCGTCGAAATAATAATCCAATTAAATCAAATACACTTTATTGCACAGAACTTAACTTCAACAAACAGACGTTAAACATGAATACAGTACAACTTGGGCGGCCTTATTGCTCTAGAGGAATTTCTTCCAGGCAACCATTTCCGGAAAACAAAAACTAAAATAGTATTTTTCGTATCAACTAGGTACCTATACTTTATCCGGCCTTACAGGTTAATTAAAAGTTCGTGTAAAACGAGGTTTTTTGTATGAAGAGTCCGGGATGTGCTTAAATGTAGTTTTCACTAACACAGTTGGCTCGACCGTTATAGACGGCGATACGGCTCACCTCCCGTCACGTTGGTCTAACAGAAAGCGCTGTGTGGTGTGGGTACTTAGTTCATCTTGCGATGGTTGTACCTCTGACAACCCTCATCATCATCAGCCGTACGACGCCCACTGCTGAGCATAGGCCTCCCCCAAGGATCTCTACGACGATCGGTCCTGCGCTGCCCGCATCCAGCGGCTTCCCGCGACCTTCAGCAGATCGTCGGTCCACCTTGTAGCGGGCCTACCCACTGAGCGTCGTCCGACACGTGGTCGCCACTCCAGAACCCTTCCGCCTCAGCGGCCATCGGTTCTCCTCGCTATGTGTCCTGCCCACTACCCTGACTACCCTATTCGAATAAATCGTTAGCTTCATCATTATCAATTTAAGAGCCACGTTCTTGTCGGCTGCCGTTGGTCCGTTAGCAGTCGTTAATAACCATCAATCCGCACTGGGCCCGCGTAATGGTTTAAGGCCCGATCTCCCTATCCTTCCATAGGTAAGGCCCGTGCCCCAGCAGTGGGGACGTTAATGGGCTGATGATGTGAAGTGTGTGTGCTCTTGTCGGTGTAGCATTTTCCATTCCAGTCTATCAAAGGCCAACTCCTTGGCTTCCCTATAAGGCACGACGTTAACCTTTTCTTTAATCTGTTCCATGTAAGCTAGAAGGAAAGAAAGAAAGGGGAAGACCAAGAATCGTTAGCCTATGTTATGTAAAAAAAGCTACAATTCTCACTACGACTTTTGTCCACGTAGATAGCATTCGCCGCGTCTATTCTCCAAAACCCGCGATATAAATCGTGTAACGTTACGCGTGCCGCGGACGCAGAGGCGAAGTTTATTCATTCATATTAGAATTCTTGCTACGTGACAAAAAGAATGAAAAAATAATGTTTCGTAAAAATTTCATCGCAAATTTAAGGGGACAGGGTGAAGTGTGCTTTGTTGGGAGAAAGCTAAAATAGAAATGAGGGGAGGTTGAGTTTGGGCCGATTTTGAAAGAAAGATTATTTAGGTACTAAAATAGAATAGAATTGCAAAAGCGGTATATAAAGCGAAAGTTGATGGTAGGGCTGGCAGAGGAAGACCTAGAATGGATTTTTTTTATTTTAACTTGTTTTATTAATTTGTTTTTTTTTTTGTTTCAGGTAAGTTCAACTAACCAAACAATCGCGCTCTATGCCAGAAGACAAAAAGTTTTGGTATCGTATTGATGAATGACTTATCAAAAAAATATTAAGTAAGTCTACCCCTGGATTGGTCAAACCATTCCAGCCTGAAAGTACCACATTGTCCTAAAATTAAGACGGCCAATGGCCCCGATTCCTGCAGACACCTCCTAATTTTACTTTAAGTTATACCTGTCATTTTCTTATCCGCCGAAAAGGAAAGGGACGGATGATTGACAGCTCTCAATTCTAGGAAGAATGAGTAAATGAATGAATAACCCGGGCGAATTAAAAAGGTATCTCGCTGGTATGCATACCGTTTGACGTGTGCTGTCAACTTAAATCTGTCGGGTTATTGGCCAATGTAAAATTTTTAGCCGGTTGTTTTAGATTTGTGCTTAAAATTGATGTGTGCGACATAAATTTTAAGCTTGTCAATCGACAATCGGTAATCACCCGTCCCTTTCCTTTTCCGCGGATAAGAAAATGACAGATATACCTAACTTAAAATAAAATTAGATGGTGTTTACAGGAATTAGCGCCATTGTCCTAAAATTAAGACGGCTAATGACCCTGATTCCTGCAGACACCTCGTAATTTTATTTTAATTTATACCTCTCACTTTCCTAACCACCGAAAAGAAAAAGGATGGGTGATTAACAGATGTTAATATTAAAATAAACGAGTGAATGAATGAATAACCCGGGCAAATAAAATAGACATGTCGCTGATTATGCAAACCGTTTTAATTGAAACACATAATACCGGGTTCTTACCGATATGAGATTGAACAACGAACTCAATCGTAAGGAAATAAGCTACCATTTTGAGTGATAATTCTTTCCACTGTATTTTAATCCCCATTCACGACTTAATGAAGAAAAATGTCATTGAAATCTCGTCGAAAAATTTAACTCGGATTTTCGTTCCGCGGTTTGCTAAAGTAAATTTGTATTCGATCGTTAATGGCTGGATCTCTCTTATCTGTGCAGAACAGTAATTAGGAGTTTGAAAGCTTCTTTGGATTCAGTGACTTCCCAAGTAGCATTCGGGGTTCTATATAAGATGTCTAGTCGTTCACATGTACTCTACAAGCTGTGTATGTCAGCTGTATATGAGCTGTATGGCTTGCTATAATGCTTTTATTGAACCAGTTTGGGCACAAATTAGACAACCTTAAGTTCACTATGGCTGTACATTAGAAGCAGTTTAAGTAGTAACATCGTGGAGATCCTTGGGGGAGGCCTATGCCCAGCAGTGGGCGTCGTACGGCTGATGATGATGAAGTAGTAACATCGGACTTAAGGCTGACTTACGGTACTATATGGAACGCAGTGTGAACCATACAACGTACATGAGTGTAATAAAGAGTAATAAGTGGCTAAAGTCACAGCCTTCACAGTTAAAATCGGACAAAAGTACTCCAGTAAGCTACCTTAAATTCACTTAGTCTATCGAGTTTGCTTTTCTGGCCTATTTTTCTGGTTCAGTTAGGACATTGCAGGCTGAATGAACTGATTGTATGAATTCTGAAAACCTAGAATCAGAATCATTTCAATGTCACTGTGGTTGTGTGGTAAAACGGCTTGCTTTTCAAACGAGAAACGCCAGTTCGAACCCCGGTACCGGACTATATATTAAACAATTTCTATTTTATTATATTCTAAATTAAATAGCAAAAGTCAAAGTGGTTATCACTATCTATCTATCTACTCAGCCTCTATCCACCCACTGCTGGGTATAAGCCTCCTCTCTTTCACGCCATCCTTTCCGGTCCTGGGCAAGTCTCAGCCATTGCTTTCCGGCGTACCTCACAATGTCATCCGACCACCGGGCTGGTCTGCCTCGATATCGCATACCATACCTTGGCCTTGGCCCTGAACAAAACCACATCAGAATTTCATTTTTCGAAAAGCCACACGAAAAATGGATTAGAAAAGAAAACTCACAGACAAACTAACTCAGAAAAGAAACTTTTATCCGGAGTTACCAAACTCTTAAACTTCCTAACTGGTCTATGTAGATAACAGGGATTCGGTCATTAATTAAGAAGGAATGAATGACAGACAGATATTTAAGTAGATAGATACTGGCGATGCGTCGGATTAATAATAAATAATAATAATAATAACTTTATTGCACAAAATAAGAGAAATAGGACCGCCGGCGTGATCGACGATTTCCCTCATTCAGCGCACATCGCTATCGACCGACTAGGGTCGATTAATTCTTCCTAATATTTTTCCTCTCAGACGACGCCCTGAGCCGAGGTTCGCGCCCAACTGGGCACCCTCAGGCCTGTTGTCTTAAACGTTGTACCGGATGAGAGCCTTCAGCGCTCCCCATTTGTCCGGCCAAGTAGTTAATGCCATCTGCGGCAAATCTACAATAAGTCACGTTAAAAAAAAAGAACGCGGAATGTATAAACGCGCTTTTAATTAATAAATGTTACAACCATTAGTAGACATTTGGTGAGGCCGACACATGAGAGCTTTTAAATTGACGATAAGTAGTTTTGTTTTACCATGCAGTTGGTATTATGTAAGTATTTCTGTCTCCCTCTAAATATCGCCCCATTTCCTTTGTATTTCCGGTCCAGATATCTCCCTGGATAGGCTTTTGTTCCAAGTATTTTATTAATTTATTCGCATGTTAATATGGGTTCTCGTAATAACAAGATTTTTATTGCGGTACAAAGTTCAATTTCCCTTTGTGCGGTTATTATATTTGGGGAAAATTCATAAATTGGGTGAAATATATATACATACATGCCTACAATGGTATTATACACGACGACCAGTTCAGTAGAATATGTGATTATACACAATACACATTCATAATATAATATCGTATTTACATTTCCTATGAATTCGTATTTGATTATACTATATTTACTTACTGCTTATGCCTACATTAATTATTAATGTGTATGTTAACGGAAATGTATGTAATCCGTAATTGTATACAATTCCTAGGAAATGTGTGTAATTCCCAAAATCGCACGGAAATGAGTGAAATAAATTATATTATACTTACACATTACATATTTCCTAAATAGAAATCGGAAATGTACGCATTTATAATTACTTAATTATCAGACTGATTACTTGCCAATGTAAATTTTATATTACCTATAAGAATAAATATAAGTTGATTTTATGATAAGTACATTAAAAGTTAATAGATAGTTGATTTTAGAAGTTTTAATTAGTAAGATCATCATCATCAGCCCATTAACGTCCCCACTGCTGGGGCACGGGCCTTCCCTATGGATGGATAGGGAGATCGGGCCTTAAACCACCACGCGGGCCCAGTGCGGATTGGTGGTTATTAACGACTGCTAATGCAGCCGGGACCAACGGCTTAACGTGCCTTCCGAAGCACGGAGGACCTCGAGATGAAAACTTTTTTTTGTGGTCACCCATCCTATGACCGGCCTTTGCGAAAGTTGCTTGACTTCTACAATCGCAGACCGAGCGCGTTAACCGCTCCGCCACCGAGCTCCTCAATAGCTAAGACTAAAATGCCGTAAATGATAAAAACTTCAGTGTGAAGTCTCCAGTAGAGCCTGACATAACTTTGCTTACCTTCGCTCAGGTAAGTTAACGTCCAACTTATAACTACAACCTAGTGAGAGTGAGAAGCGTGCAAATTTTTATACAAGCATTATTTTTAGAGGAGCTCGGTGGCGCAGCGGTAAACGCGCTCGGTCTGCGATTGAACACAAAAAAAAAGTATTCATCTCGAGCTCCTCCGTGCTTCGGAAGGCACGTTAAGCCGTTGGTCTCGGCTGCATTAGCAGTCGTTAATAACCATCAATCCACACTGGGCCCGCGTGATGGTTTAAGGCCCGATCTCCCTATCCATCTATAGGGAAGGCCCGTGCCCCAGCAGTGGGGACGTTAATGGGCTGATGATGACATCATTTTTATATTCCAAATCAAAGAACACATAACAACATAACTTTAGCTCACGACTTGTCAGAGGTACATCATGATGAACTGAGAACCCACACCTCACCGAGCTTTCTGTTAGACCAACGTGATAGGTGAGCCGTATCGCCGTCTATAATGGTCGAGCCAACTGTGTTAGCGAAAACTGAACTAAATTTCAGATAAATTAATAACTCATTACTGCAACTCCGGTACTGGAGTATTCATAAATTAACAATAGAATTTAATATTTTTTAGAACAATAATTAATTTGAATTAGTTTGAAAAGTGTATCAGGATCGAAGCAAATGGAATTCCATAGACTCTGTTTACCCCGGCGGGAAATAGCCGTGAGTTTATGTATGTATGTTATTAATTTGAGTCCAAAAAAATTTTTATCAAAATAAAACCGACTTCAAACGCAAAACTAAAAAGCAATTTAATGAATTTACTTCGCACAAAGTAATAAGTACGTATTTTCAATTAGTTCATTAATTTTATAATTCTGAAGTCAGTGCCAAGTAAATGCTAAATGCTCGGTCAGACCCTGACTTTCTTGACATGGGACCACCTTGGGTATATCTCCTTTCGAACAAAAAATGAATTATCAAAATCGGTTCATATACGACGAAGTTATGCCCGAACAAACATAAAAAAAAATGTACGGTCGAATTGAGCACCTCCTCCTTTTTTGAAGTCGGTAAAAATCGCTTATAGTCGGACCATACGGTCTATAACTTAACTCGTTGAGAATTTTCAAAGCGGAGGATCTGACGTGTCTCTTGGCCTGAAGTTCATATTGTTATTCAAAGTTGCTTCTTGTTAGTACATTGCTTAAGGTGAAGTAATTTGTAACACAATATTCTGCCAAGTTGATCATTTGCAAAGCACAATTTGTAAAGTTAATCGATCATTATCTGCCTAGTGTTATCCTGTTTTTATACGCCAGGAATGCAATATAAATTTTAGTAAGTAAGTAGTTATTTATTTAAACATCTTATGCGAAAGATCTCTTAGCTGTAATTTAACTGTATTTTAAAATATAATTACTTAAGCGAACTCCACTCCCACAGACGAACTGAGGAATTGGTTTTGTGGGGTTTTTATTGTACCAATATTATCTGTATTTTTATGAAAAATAATGATTTTACTTAATTAGGTACTTACTTTAACAGGGTTCGCTTATCTAACCTGAAGATTTGACAGATCCGGTTTTTTATAGAACATACGAATAAAAATAAGCACAATAGGCGGCCTTAAAAATAAAGAAAAAAAATTGAAAATTATATTTTTCTCTTCGTTTCTAGCGATTTCTTTTTTTAATCTACTTGGCCGGAAAAATGGGGAACGCTGCGAAATATCATCCGGTACAAAATTTAAAACAACAGGCCTGAGGGTGCCCAGTTGGGCGCGAACCTCGGCTCGTCTGGGATCATATTGAAAGAATTAATCAACTGTAGTGGATAAGGATAGCGAACTAAGCATTAAAATAAGAAAAAAAGTAGGCATATCCCTTCATTAATAGCTTCATTAGCTCCAGTTACGACTTTTTAACCAACTTTGCGTTTAATGAAAGCGAAATTTCATAATTGTGGTTTTAATCCGAAAACTCATAAATCTGTCGAGCCCAGCCTGCCCGGCGCAATAAATTGGAGTTTCTTAAATTTTATCAGTGCTATTTGCATAAATCCTAATTAATTTATTAATTTGTATTAGCTGACCTATGTGTTACCGCTTTGAGTTCAGGTTCGCGCCAATTTCGGCACCTTAGCACACCCCGGTCACTTCATACAAACAACCTCGTTTTACACAGAAACACATAAATTGTATAATATCTTTACGTACACTGTATAGAATAGAATAGTTTATTTGCCAGAAAACAGTACAATAAGATGTTGTTACAATTTTATGTCCAGTGCTTTCAGCTTACACGTAAGCATGCAAAAATCAAATCGTCGCCAATATATAAAAAAAAAAACAAAAATTAATAACAATAATAACAATGATAATACAATTAAAATTAAATAAATTTAAAAATGTTAAAGTCCGAATTTGAAATTTAAAAATTCATTTACACTATAGAAGCGATGTTGCAGTAACCATTTTGTCAAGTGTATTTTTAAAGAAGCGCTTGTCATTAACTTAAAATTATCAGGAAGTTTATTATACAATACAATGCATAAGTTAAATATGTTCCTCCTATAGATGTATTTATATTTGTTTGTATTTTTTTTGTATTGCTCTAGAGCAATAAGGCCGCCCAAATTGTACTGTTTTCATGTGTTATGTCTGATTGTTGAAATTTTAGTTCTGTGCAATAAAGTATATTTGATTTGATTTGATTTGATTTGATGTATTTATAGGCGGGAGGCTGATACAGTAAGTCCATATTCTTTTTCCTTGTCTGCCTTTCTATCCCTTTCTCCAATATCTGGGGTTTGAAGCAACAAAAACACAGACATCCCTAATATACATACACGGTAACGGGAGTATGCCGAGTTTTTCGAATAGGGGTTTACAACTCTCATCAAATTTAGCGTTACAGATTGCCCGTACGCTCTTTTTTTGCACTTTAAAAGCCTTTTCAACATCTACTGAATTTCCCCACAGTATCAGACCATAGCCAAGCACCGATGACACGTAGCCGTGGTATGCGGCCAAAGTGTGACTATACACTTCACTATATAACTCACTATACACTTTGTAATCAACTTGGATGACGATTATTTTCTTTATGTAGTATTATTCCTTATTCTATGACATTAGACGGCCGTGGTGATTGTCAATTGGTCAATTGTCATATTATTATAGCCGTCGCTTATGCTGTGTTGTGTATTTGTTATTTAATGTTGATAAATACAAGCAAACAAGAAAATAAACAGCAATAAACTAATCTTACATCTCAAGTATGATCTGTCGGCACCCTAACCGGTTAATACCCATATAATCTCCGTTCACCCTAAACCCGAATCCACTCAGTTGGAAGGGACCGCAGGCCTATCTCTCCCATGGCAATTACTCTGTGTTCGATACAGATTTGCGTAATTACCAAGTTTATCTCGTTGAAAAAGAGCGACACAGTTACAGGCTTACATAGTTATAGGCTTATCTAGTTATGGGCTTATCTAGTTATGGGCTTATCTAGTTATGGGCTTATCTAGTTATAGGCTTACCAAGTTATGGTTTTTTTAAGTTATAGGTTTATCTAGTTATGGACTTATTTAGTTATAGGCCTAGTTATGCGCTTATCAAGTTATAAGCTTACCTAGTTATAGGCATAGAAAAATATACTAATACGTATGGAACGGGTAACTCCTCGCTCCGCACCAATTCGTATCGGGCGCTAACCTCACCCCCTTTGGGTTTGAGACACGGTAAGTATGAGAGTTTTGTATAGTGTCCAGGGTCCATAACATAAGATCACAAGTAAATCTCAATGGGATAGTCCGAGGTACGTCCATTTCAAAACAACTCAAAATCAAAACCTTGAGCTGAATCATCCCCCTCAGTATTCGGTACAGTGTCACTGTCAACTCTGTATGGGATACAAAGCGTACAGTTTTCCAAACCAATGCAGGAATCCTAAATACGTGCTATACTTACACAACATTAGCTTGCAAGCGTTCATTACGCCACCCCCGTAGTTTAAGAGGGCGCTGCGCTCGTTCTAATAAATGGAACCTAACGAGCGAAACAATTACGGCTGGGAGCCGCGAGAGGCCAAAGGGCCTGTCCACATCACCACGGCACGACGTCGTCGCCGTGGAACGGTGCGGTGCCGTGGCGCGGCACGTTGCCGTAACGTGGGAATTTACGTTGCCGTACCGTAAAAATGTACCTCACGACACCGCAAAGTTACACACACAACAGAAGCAGAATACGTTTTGTGCGGTCCATATCTACAACGAGACTGTTATTTATTTGGTGAAGAATGTACCGAAAGTTTACAAGGCACGGCAACGTGTAACTTTGCGGTGTCGTGAGGTACATTTTTACGGTACGGCAACGTAAATTCCCACGTTACGGCAACGTGCCGCGCCACGGCACCGCACCGTTCCACGGCGACGACGTCGTGCCGTGGTGATGTGGACAGGCCCAAAGAGAGCCGAAGACAGCTGAACAGAACCGCCAGGAATGAATGCAATGTAGAATAAGATATATTTGTAATACTATATAAACTCTTTAATTCGCACTTTTTTTGCATTACATTTTTTTTTTGACGTGACTTATTGTAGATTTGCCGCAGATGGCATTAACTACTTGGCCGGACAAATGGGGAGCGCTGAAGGCTCTCACCCGGTACAACGTTTAAGACAACAGGCCTGAGGGTGTCCAGTTGGGCGCGAACCTCGGCTCATGGCGTCGTCTGAGAGGAAAAATATTTGAAAGAATTAATCGACCCTAGTGGGTCGATAGCGATAAGCGCTGAATGAGGGAAATCGTCGACCACGCCGGCGGGGTCGGTATCGGGGATTGCATTACACTTAACGCTTTGATCTGGAAAATAAACGTAAAGTCAATTTACTTTTTAATTGAGAAGAAAGGCATTGGAAAGACGTGTACCGCGACGCGAGAGTTCAGCAAAAGATGAATTAAACTATTATAATTATCCTTAACTGCTTAATATAGATCAAATGAAGACACGAATGAAATTATATAATAATAAATTAAAACACATAATAACGGGTTCTTACCGCGTTTAAATCAGGGATATGAGACTTCCGATATTATCCCTGATTTAAACGCGGTAAGAACCCGTTATTATGTGTTTTAATTATGATAAAAACCGCGTAAACTTAAAACAATGTAAGAAATATTTTTTTCAGTTTCGTATCATCTCGCGCTCCAATGCATAAACATCACAACAGTGGTTGAGAGTTCGGCTCACGATCCGGAGGCCCCGGATTCGAATCCCGGTGGGGACATATCACAAAAATCAGTTTGTGATCTCTAGTTTGGTTAGGACATTACAGGCTGATCACCTGATCGTCCGAAAGTAAGATGATCCGTGCTTCGGACGACACGTTAAGCCGTTGCTCCCGGTTTCTACTCACTGATGTAAGTATGTAGTCGTTACATGAGCTTTTTCAGAAAACTGCACGATAAATTAATAACTCATTGGTGCAAGTCCGGTACCGGAGTTCAAACCGGGGCTCCCCAAATGAAAAACAACATACATACAAACATACATACATAAACTTACGCCCGTAATCCCTAATGGGGTGGGCAGAGCCACAAGTAATCAAAGACAACTTGCAGCCACTGTTGATACGAAGTCCAAATATGGATATGATGAACCTTATGGTGATAAGGGATCAGCCTATCGCCCATAACATTAGTCCATCATGTTAGAGGACACAATCCCTCTGTCGGTTTTTACGACATGCCCGGGAAGAGAAGCAGCTGAACGTGTTCTATGTTTTTTATATGCTCCCAGAACAGCATAGAAGCAATGAAAAACAAGCCTAGAGTTTAATTATAAAACAGCCGATATCATAATCATCACTAATTTAAGAGCCACGCTCTTGTTTGTGCAGCATTCTCCATTCTTGTCTATCAAAAGCCAATTCTTTCACTTCCTTATAAGACACGACGTTCGCCTTCTCTTTAATCTGTTCCATGTAAGCTCTTCTTGGGCTTCCCCTTCCTCTCTGTCCTTGTAGCTGTAGCTACGATGTATTTAATGAATTTATCGTGTCTTATTAAGTGTCCAATCATCTTGCCTCTTCTGTCCTCAATAACTCTCAATATTTGCCTCTTTTCCCTTACTCTTACAAGCACTTCCTCATTAGTAACTCTTTCAGTCCAACTTATTCTTTCCATCCTCCTCCAACTCCACATTTCAAAGGCCTCGAGTCTCTCTCTGTCTTTTCGTATCAGCGTTCACGTTCCACATCCTCTCTCTCTCTATTTAAGAGCTGCGCTCTTGTCGGTGGAGTAACCGCCATTCCTCTCTTCTTCCCGCCAAAACCTTCACCTCCCGATACGACACGACCTGCACCTTCTCTTTTATTTGTTTCATAAATGTTATCCTAGGTCTACCCCTTCCTCTCTTCCCTTCAATTTTTCCTTCTATAATGTTTGTTATACTTAAATGAATCGTGTCGTATCTCCGGTTCTCTATAGTCTTCAATATGGTTCCACATCCACAGTATCATAATGTCGATATCATAATAACGTCCGTAAATTACTCTTTAACAGTTAACCGCTGAATTTAATCGAAAATGCATCGCAGTTGGCATAACATTCATCATGGATAATTTTCGATGCATTTTACTTAAATGGCAACGCAATGTATTCCTGACGTGTCATTCGGCAAGCGGTTATTATGGTAAGGATTTCCAGTAAAAGCGAGTAACGAGCCATGCTAGCTTTTACCCGACCGCGGCAAAGCATAAGGAGGGTTACTTGTCTGACAGTTATAGACAGTCAATTTCATGTGGAATTTTCCGTCGCAAAATTTTTTCACATTTTTGCGATTTAATCATCACAAATTTAAGAGTCACGCTCTTGTAGGTGTAGCATGATTGCTACTTTGTAGGGAAAAAATAGGGCATTGGTTTCCCTCTTGCATTCCGCGCCGCAGTACTCTGTCTGACGCAAGTGGGATGGCGCCCAGAGTAGTCTATTACAAAAGCCATACTAGGATATATCCTCCGCCTCTGAATAATACTGACAGTTACTGCTGCCCTCTGTCAGGTTCTAGGTTACAGTCCCTGTGACTGCAATTTAATATTCCACTTGATATTAACTCAGAGTAATGAGCTTGATTCATCCCTCTCAGTATTCATTACGATGTCACAAGTACAAGTACGTATGGTTGTCAGTGACACCGTAACGAATACTGAGGGGGATGATTCAGACCATGATTCTGAGTTGATATCAAGTGGAATTACCTATTTGTAGATTATGGATTTGGGTTATTGTAGATTTGCCGCAGATGGAAGTTAATACCATCTTGGCCGGACAAACGGCGATTCATAGACTGGTTGGAGGTATGCAGTACAGAATATTATATTTGTAAGTACCTTTGTTATATATTTATTTGCGTGTATTTGTTGGTAAGTTGTACTTGTAGTTTGTACCCGCAATCTTTCAATTATTGTTTTTTTTTTACATTTTGCCTCACCTTATGGTTGTCTGGAAGAAATCGCTTTAAGCGATAAGGCCGCCATTTGCCATGTACTTAGTTAAGATACTTTTTGTAATTATTTCTTTTTATTTCGGTGCAATAAAGTGTATTTTGTATTGTATTGTATTGTATTGTAATATTAAACATTTACATCTTACCCACATTTGCTAAGTATAATATATAATGGTGCTAATTCCTGCAGACGCCGTCTAATTTTATTTTAAGTTATACCTGTCATTTTCTTATCCGTTGAAAAAGAAAGGGACGGGTAATCGACAGGCATAAAAGGAGAATGGGCGAATCTGGTCCAAGAACCTCCACTGATGAGACTTATATGTAATGAAAGCTTATGCTTTCTCTATGAATCTGGCAAAGTTCTATCAGATTCTGTCCCGGGGTTCTTTTTTTACGGCCATGTTTGTCCTGGCTAAAAATGTGATAAAATACAGTGGGAGCTAAAATCGGCTCAAGATTTGTTGCTGGATAACTAAGTCTACATAAATAATTATGTATCATATTGTATATCATTTTAAAGAGGATCTTTTCCAGAATCCGAAACATAAAAAAAAAAACAAAAAAGTCTTTATGTAAGCGAATTATAGTCAATTTGCATCTGCAGCGCCATTGTTTCTCGGTAGCTAAGTTCAAGTTTCATGCCTTTTACCCCTTCCAAAAGTATCTTACCGATTTTTTTTTATATTGCTTCCGGAATTTGATCTGAGTGATAATAACAAGAAAAATAAATAGACACCTCTCCGATAGAGACCGCCTAAGCTATTGCCTATTGCAAGAAATCGTCATCATTAGCAAGTCATTACGGTATTGCATATTATAAGCTTATCAGCAACTTGGAACTTGGTCCAAGAACCTCCACTGGTGAGACTTGCATGTAATGATAGCTTATACTTGTCCTATGATTCTGGCAAAGTTCTATCAAACTCTGTCCTAGGGTTTTTGTACGGCCATATTTGTCCTGAGTGTACAGTAGTGGACTGCAAAATCACCTCAGGATTTGTTGTCGAAAAACTATTTAACTAAGTCTATATACATAATTATATATCATAATGTATATCAATTTTAAAGGGGAAGGTTATCAGAATCAGAAACACAAATAAAAAAAAATGCATTAAGTATGTAAACGACTTTTAGCCAACTCACGTCCGTAGCACCATTTTTCTCAGCAGCTACGTACGAGTTTCGCGCCTTCCAACCTTTCCAAAGAAGCCCAATCATTTTTTCCTTCTTCTGATATTGCATTCTTAACCTGACAAGTGACAACAACAAGAAATAAAATAGATACCATTCCGATAGAGGCCGCGTAAGCTATGGACCTATTGCAAGATAACGTACTCAAAGGCTAGTCATTATAATCCAACAGACGTAACATGATTAGAATGCGGCGGGACGGAAATGTAGTACATCGCCTTATGCGAAAGAGACGAAATATGTGTCTCTTTAACACTAAAAGTATACAGCTTAGTACGAGAGAAACAAGAAATAAGTCATTCTAATCAAGATGCAATACAATGACTCTATTGTATACAAAAGAAACACATTTATTAAACAAGTTCAGGCAATAACTGGTGCAAAAGGCGGCTTTATTGCCAAGGTAGCAATT
The DNA here is from genome assembly GCF_024362695.1 of Pectinophora gossypiella. NCBI lineage: Eukaryota > Metazoa > Arthropoda > Insecta > Lepidoptera > Gelechiidae > Pectinophora > Pectinophora gossypiella. Next base: position 4,347,175 of record NC_065431.1, read on the forward strand.
ACTACCAGGCAACCTTACGTTTACGATACGTTTGTTGTACCATTCGGCATTGTTTATAAGACAAGATATAAGCCTGGGTTAATAAAACAAGATTGTGGTGAAAGAAAACATACTACATTTGCGTCCTCCCGCATTCTAATCATGTTACGTCTGTTGGATTATAATGACTAGCCTTTGAGTACGTTATCTTGCAATAGGTCCATAGCTTACGCGGCCTCTATCGGAATGGTATTTTTTATTTTTTTTTTATGTTTCGGATTCCGGAAAAGATCCTCTTTAAAATGATATACAATATGATACATAATTATTTATGTAGACTTCGTTATCCAGCAACAAATCTTGAGTCGAGTTTAGCTCCCACTGTATTTTATCACATTTTTAGCAAGGACAAACATGGCCGTAAAAAAAGAACCCCGGGACAGAATCTGATAGAACTTTGCCAGAATCATAGGGAAAGCATAAGCTTTCATTACATATAAGTCTCATCAGTGGAGGTTCTTGGACCAAGTTTCATACAAAAGTGCCCATTGTCATTTATGGAATACACGTCAATTTTAAGCAGAAATCTAAGACAACCGTCCAAAAATTTTACATCGGCCAATAACCCGACAGAATTAAGTAGACAGCACGTCAAACGGATTCCATATCAGCGAGATGCCTAATTTATTCGCACGGGTTGTTCATTCATTTTAAAATTAACTTGTTGGCAATCATCCGTCACTCTCCTTTTCGGCGGATAAGAAAGTGACGGGTATAACTTAAAATAAAATTAGGTGTCTGCAGGAATCGGGGCCAATACCCAACACCTCCTTATCTAAATTACAACTAAATTAACATGGCTATTCTTAATAATACGGCTTGTTCGGAGAAAAAGGGAATTGAAAAAAAGGAAATTGAATTGAAATTGATGAATGAAATTGTTTCACTGTTATTTACCCGCCAAAAATAAATGATTTCGCGGAACCCATTTTAAGAATCTCTGGGCCAGATCGTACCTTATCCATAGTCATTCTTATCGCTATCACTGGAACATTGGCGTTATGAAACAGGTTAATAGTGTTTCCTACGTATTTCCCGTTTATGTCGAATTGAATAACATGAGTAATTACTGTTTCTGTCTATCCTGGGTGGTATAAATAATGCCATCTGCGGCAAATCTACAATAAGTCACGTCAAAAAAAAGCTGCCCTCTGTCATGTTCCAGGTTACAGTCCATGTGACTCGCCTCTTCGGTCCTGCTTTGCCGAATACGTCACAAAAGTTTGCGGACGAGTGGAGTGCAAAATTGAATAGTTATGAACTATTTGCTCATACTTGTATGGCGCGCGTTTCGCACTCTCTTGGCCCTTCCAACCTCTTTCTTCTCTTCTGTGGTTTGATCTGTATCTGTGTAAAATTATCTTGCCTTCATCATCATCATCATCAGCCCATTAACGTCCCCACTGCTGGGGCACGGGCCTTCCCTATGGATGGATAGGGAGATCGGGGCTTAAACCATCACGCGGGCCCAGTGCGGATTGATGGTTATTAACACGGAGGAGCTCGAGATGTTTTTTTTTGTGGTCACCCATCCTATGACCGGCCTTTGCGAAAGTTGCTTAACTTCAACAATCGCAGACTGAGCGCGTTTACCGCTGCGCCACCGAGCTCCTCTGCCTTGCCTTCACACAGAATAAACTCACAAAATGTTGGTTCAATACAAAGCAAAATCACAACAGAAAACAATCTTATATCGATGCCAACATGACATTCATTCCGTGTAACGGTCATAATATGGGATTTCCCGTAATTTTGGGTCAAACGAGGCATTCTATATATAAAGATGATACCGAAGGGACCAAATACCTACTTGACCTTATTTTTGACCGCATTTTGACCTCAATTCTGCCCAGGGCTATGTATTAAGTTAGTATTGATATTATTTCTAGAAGCAGTAATGGCTCCCTTCTTTTCCGACTGTGTTCTAAAAAAATAAAACAAAAAATCCGATCGAAAAAGAATCATCGAAAATGAAAGCCCTGTTTGTAAAACACGAGAGTAACATCGTAATGTCTCTGGTTCCAATCCTGGCTCGGATTTTAACAACTGAATTCGACTTTATAAGATTGAATTCATGTTTAGATTGTAGATAACTCAATATGAAGTGGTATATAAGATTTGGGTCCGGTAGTATTATTCTTATTCTATGGCCTGGTTCAAATTCAAATTCAAATTCAAAAATATCTTTATTCAGTACGTAACATAGTTACACTTTGAATCGTCAATTTTTACATAACGGACGTCTCATCCGCTTAAAACTACTGCAGCTTCTCACAACCTGTATAGCCGGGGAAAAGAAGCTGCAAGAATAACCTCGGCACAGGGCCCTAGACGTTCTTTAAAATAGCAATATAACGGGACATAACATAATATCACGCCTGTATTCCTGAAGGGGTAGGCAGATGCTTATTTACAATATACACCCGCTAGCTATGTTTGAGCCGTGTTAGCTTAGTTGGAAGAAGGCTTGACTCTCACTGTATAGTCTCAGGTTCAATTCCAGCATGGGCATAAAACTTTGATATTCAAAATCGTTTTTTGAATTCATGTTTGGATCTCAAATGATTATCACGTGCTCAGCGGTGAAGGAATATATCGCGAAGAAACCGACATTCCCGAGAAATGCGTTTTGGAGATAAATGACCTAACTTTTATTGAACTGGTTTTCCCTTCGCGGGTTGGAAGGTCAGACAGGCAGTCGCTTCTGTAAAAAACCGGACCTGTCAAATCTTCAGGTTAGGTAAGCGGACCCTGTGAAAAACGCGATAACGCTATGATAATGTTTTGTTTGTGTGCAATAAAGTATATTTAAATTATTGAATATATCACACAGAGTGACTGAGATCTACTTGAAAAATATCGGCGTCAGAAGGACGTAATATACGATCCCGACGACCCGATTACTCTAGCCATATAGGCAGCCAATCAGCTCGCGACACCAAACACTTCAGGACCCCGATACCGACCCCGCCGGCGTGGTCGACGATTTCCCTCAATCAGCGCTTATCGCTATCGACCCACTAGGGTTGATTAATTCTTTCAAATATTCTTTTAAAATTCGCCCAACTGGGCACCCTCAGGCCTGTTGTCTTAAACGTTCTACCGGGTGACAGCCTTCAGCGCTCCCCATTTGTCCGGCCAAGTAGTTAATGCCATCTGCGGCAAACCTACAATAAGTCACGTCAAAAAAAAAACTGAGATCTACTTGTTATCCCCTGAGAATTCCTTTCAAAATGGTATGGCTTCAGTCATAGTTCTACATAGCTCCTGAGAGGATTACGCCGGTACTTCCTGTCATGAGCATCCCTTCCGCAGATAACATTTTGTGCTTGCCTTTGGGAATATTTTGACCTACTTCAACAACTGTACTTTTCTGAGGCTTTGTGCGTGCTAACATAACATATCCTCAAAAGGGTAGGCAGAGAGAATGGTCACGAGTACTAATATGTATACACTTTGAAACCATGTCACATTAACTTTTTGCAAATGAAACCGTAAGTCTCGTTAAATGTCAAATATGATAGTGCGACAAAGTTCTGAAGTGGGTACATGATATTGCTTATGACTGTACAGCAGCATAGGAGTACAGTCATGAGCAATATAATGTACCCACTTTAGGACTCTGTCGCACTAACATATTTGACATTTAGTGAGACTTAACAGTTCAATTTGTCAAAACAGTTAATGTGACATGGTACCGAAGTGTATAAGTACATATTAATGCTTGTGACCGTACACACCCACTCCCGAAATTTTCGGGATATCGTCTAGTTCATAAAAAAAAATAAAGTTAGGATGGCTGATGAAAACTGCTTGTTTGTGATAGTCAGGTTCATCATCACCCTAGCATTATCCGGTTTTTCACAGGGTCCGCGTACCTAACCTGAAGATTTGACAGGCCCGGTTTTTTACAGAAGCGACTGCCTGTCTGACCTTCCAACCCGCGAAAGGAAAACCAGGCCAATACAAATAGTGAGGTTGATCAAAACAAAAACCTTTATTCTTCAATATTACTAACTTAATTATTAAGTTTTCTTTGGAAATGAGCGTGACCAAAACAAGAAGTGTAACTCAAGGAGATTAGAAAGTACTTACGGGTGATATTTGAGGCATCTGCGTAAAAAACAAAGTGTAAATAAAATAAAATGAAATAAAATGTATTCGCTCTAGATTGGTACAAAAGATCTTAAATATATATTGTAACAAAAAAGTCCATCACCCAATCATATAATATAGTGCGAATATTAATATTAAATAATTTATAATTAAAGGAACATGATTAAAATCCAATCTTTAATAAATCTGTCTTAAAAAAACAATAAATATTTTAAATACACAAAAAACACATAAGTACAACTATTAACCTTAATTTAAATAAACGGTTGTAAATTTATTTACATTTAAATATTCATTTACTGAATTAAAAGTATGGTGAATAAATCATTTTTTTTATTTCCTTATAAATATTCGCAATGGTAACTCCTTTATAGTAATTGGTAGGGCATTATAAATTTTAATACACATACAAAATACATTATGACTGACTAGTTATTAAATTAAATTAGTTCTTGGCATACGTAATAAGTGTGTGTATATTAAGAATAATATCTGCTAAACGGCATGTAATGTCCCTTGCAATGTACGCAGCTGCTAAAAATACCCTCTACGACTCATCACTAGTTAGCAACAACGTGACTAAACAATTATAACGAGTAAAATGAACGCGCCACTTATTGGTGCTAATCGCGCGCCAAATAAGCGCACTGTCCGCCCGCTACGGCTCGCGGTAGTTTGTTTTCACTGGTTAGTTATAATATTTTTACAATATCCTTTATTTTTTTTAACCTTCTGGAGTAGAATTTTGAAATAACTAAACAGTGCAAAGTATTTTTTATTGGAAGAACGATTATAAATAAAACTTGCAAACTGCAAAAATCCCCCTTTGCATTTTTTTTTTCTTATGACTGACTCTAATTTGTATTAATAAACGAATCTCATCTGATCAAGTCCCTGGTTTTATATAAGGACTGTCACGTTGACATGATCTTTGCAGTCTCGAAGCTGAGATTAGTTTATTATTACGACCCTAAGCTCGTCGATACAATATATTATGTGTTAAAGGACTTTTAGATGCTCACAGAGTTTCTTGTAATTTTTCTGTCTCTTTCCTGATAGTGGTTGCATGGAGAAAATGCTTCAGAGAAATAAGGCCGCCCTATAGTACTGTTGCTAAATCTTTGAAGGTTTGTTTGTGTGCAATGAGATATATTTGATTTGATCAAACTCTACTGAAAATAAAGTGCCGTCAACCACAATTCAATGGAAACCCTGAAAAACTCACAATGGAACTTAACAAATTCCAACTTACGGCTCAAGGTGGCTTACATAAGCTCAACTTAGGAAGCTACCCCGTTTTGTGAAAGCTTCGATCGAATGCGGTCCGGAAGCTTAAAAGCTAAGGCTAAGTCCACACTACAAGAGGCTTGCTTGGTAACGTACCCTTAGAGTGACGCCTTTACCATGTAACTTTATTTTAAGTTATAAAATTTATGGAACACACGTCAATTTTAAGCACAAATCTAAAATAACCCGATAAAAAATTAGCATTGCCTAATAACCCGACAGGGTTAAGTAGACAGCACGTCAAACGGATTGCATACCAGCGAGGTAACTTTTTGATTCTCTCTCTCTCTCACTCATTCTTTCTAAAATTAAGAGCTGTCAATCATCCGTCCCTCTCCTTTTCGGCGGATAAGAAAGTGACGGGTATAACTTAAAATAAAATTAGGAGGTGTCTGCAGGAATCGGGACCTCTGTTAAGCTAGCCTCTTGTGTAGTCTTAGTCTAAGGTTTAAAGATAGAGAAGCGTTTTTGTCGAATCAATTGAGAGACCATTTCAAATGGGTACCTTGTCATGGATATATCCTTCAGTAAAATGGTGTTGTGTGTTTGTTGGGTTGATGGGGTTGGTAATTCACCTCACAACCCACACGACAGAAGATGGCTGTTTTTACCATTGCCGTCGTCTTAACGGTCTTTGTGGTAAATAATCCAATAATTTGTTCATTTTTGAAATTTGTAACCAAATGAATGAAACTTTCCAAATTAAACAATGTCGGTTAAAGTCTCTAGTTTTTGTGGTTCGACCCAAAATTTGAGCAGCCATTAATGTAAATAGTCACTGTTATGGCCGAAGGGTCTCTACAATTTTGTAGGTTTCAAAAGTGTCCCCATCGGGAATTGAACCCGGACCTCCACATAGTGAGCCCAACGTTCTAACCACTAGACCACATAAGCTGTGCAAAAAGTTAACCAAAATTAAATCCAGTAGAGAGAAAAAACTTTTAGATTTTAACACAATGAAGAAATCTCATAATTTCCATATTCGAAGCACGAGGATAATGTCAGCTGCAAAGATTTATTTTCAGTACTTACTTTTTAAAGTTTTTTATGTCTGGTTCGAAATTTAAATTAAATTGTGGACTTGAGAGGAATTCGTAGAAAGTACTGCTTAACTTTCTGCTTCATGTTTAGAATAGTATAGAAAAGAAATTGTTTATTATAAAAGGATGCCACACACAAAAACAAGATAATAACATCACCACCTATTCCTGTTGATGTCTCATAACTTTAGGGTTTTATTATTTACTTAATAATAACATAAACAACCTATATACGTCCCACTGCTTCTTCTTCTGTCGTGTGGGTTGTGAGGTGAATTACCAACCTCATCAACCCTGGTGTCGGGGTTATTATTGAGCCGACAAAGGCCCCTGACATGGCTCATGTAACGACTACTTACTTACATCAGTAAGTAGTAACCGGGACCAACGATTTAACGTGCCTTCCGAAGCACGGATCATCTTACTTTTTGGACAATCAGGTGATCAGCCTATAATGTCCTAACCAAACTAGGGATCACAAAGTGATTTTTGTGATATGTCCCCACCGGGATTCGAACCCGGGACCTACGAATCGTGACCCCAACGCTCAACCACTGGACCACGGAGGTCATTACTGGACCACGGAGCTGGGCACAGGCCTCCCCTCAAACAACCACACTTACTTACTTGCTTGATTTACTTAGTAATATTGAAGAATAAAGGTTTTGTTTTCTTTCATAACATCACTAAAAAAATTCACAAAACAATCACAAAAATCATAGAGGATGTTCATTAGAATAATCATAAGGTGGTGGTGGACGTCCTGAGATAAAAGGGCCTCACTCAGCACAAGTCGCGACGTGCACCACGACGCTTTTGACTGATAGATTTTCTTTCTGACGAGGCGTGACTTATTGTAGATTTTGCCGCATACGATATTCACTTCTTGATCGGACAAATGGGGAAGCGTGAATAGGATAACTGGCTCAGTTGCTCAGAAAATCCTGAAACAAAAAATCTTCAAATTCAAAAAAATCTAGTATAAGTAGTTTAGCCTCCGTGGTCTAGTGGTTCAAGCGTTAGGCTCGCGATCTGGAGGTCCGGGTTCGATTCCCGATGGGGATATTGTCGAAATCACTTTGTGAGATTGTCCTTTGTTTGGTAAGGACTTTTCAGGCTTGCATCACCTGATTGTCCGAAAAAGGCACGTTACGCCGTTGGTCCCGCATATTAGCCGTAAAAACACCTACACCAACCCGCAGTGGAGCAGAGTGGTGGAGTATGCTCCATACCCCCTCCGGTTGATTGAGGGGAGGCCTGTGCCCAGCAGTGGGACGTCTATACGTCTATGCTGTTAATGTATAAGTAGTTTATAGTAATAACACATAAGGAAAACAGAGACTATGGAATTCCATTTGCTTCGATCCTGGCACACTTCTCGTGCTTCCTCCACATTCATCAATCGTTTCATACTCGCACGCCGGTTCAGAGTAGATTGTACACACAGCACACAATACAACACACTACCCCCCTACACACACACACACCACACTACCCTTCACCACACCTTAAATACCACACCACACCTTTAATTTATTTTTTATACAGGGTGTTAGTGACATCGTAACGAAAACTTTGAGGGGTGATTGAGGCCATGATTCTGAGATGATATCAAGTGGAATTTTCCGTCGCAAAAGTATGTAATTGAAAATAATTAAAAAAAACACAAAAAATTTCAGGAATATTCAGACTGAAAATTCCACTTGATATCAACTCAGAATCATGGTCTGCACCATCCCCCTCAGTATTCGTTACGGTGTCACTAACACCCATACCTACTTGTATGGCTACCCTATTGTACTTGTATGGGGTGTAAGTGAAATCGTAATGAATATTGAGGGGGATGATTCAGCTGATTATTTTGAGTTAATATCAAGTGGAATTTTTCATCGCAAAATTATAGAATTGAAAATAATTTAAAAAAAACTAAAAAAAATCATGAATTTTGCGACGAAAAATTCCACTTTATATTAACTCAGAATCATGGTCTGAATCATCCCCCTGAGTATTCGTTACGATGTCACTAACACCCTGTATACTTCTTTATTATTATTTTTTTGCTTTATTTTCCCACCAGAAAACTATCCTTTATTGAATAAAACGGCACAAGTCATGAAAGATGGGGGTACGTTACGAACTGGCTATTATCCTATTCAAACTTAGGGGTGTGGGCAGGGAGTATGTAACTAGTATATAGTAACAGTTATTTAATCATAATCCATCATAGATTGAATATCTGTGTACTTTACGAGGTGGGCAAAGCCACAAGTAATCATTCGCAGTTTTTCTTGCAGCCACTTTTTTTTTCCATTATTTTATACACACTTGGGACGGCGGTACTTAACCAGATTACTCTTTCTGACTTCTAAGTGGTTTGTTATTGTTATGTTTCAAACTGTATGTTTTACTGATTGTTTGTAACCTACTTGTACTGTTGTCCCAAATAAACGTATTATCTATCTATCTAATATCGAAATTGTGGACCTCCCAGTAAGCAATTTAATATGCTCGTGTTGGGAGTGACCACGCTGCTCCCGGGGGTTAGTGATTATTTAGAAGATATGAATGCATGGGATGAACTGTCTGAGAACTGATATTAGGCAGCTAAATTACTCAATTGTATAACAATATTTTATGTTCATTTCTTTTTAAAGAACGTCTAGGGCCCTGTGCCGAGGTTTTTCTTGCAGCTTCTTTTCCCCGGCTATACAGGTTGTGAGAAGCTGCAGTAGTTTTAGGCGGATGAGACGTTCGTTATGTAAAAATAGACGATTCAAAGTGTAACTATGTCACCTATTGAATAAAGATATTTTTGAATTTTGCATTTGAATTATAAATTCCACTTGATATTAACTCAGAATCATGGTCTAAATCATCCCCTTCAGTATTCGTTACGATGTCACTTACACCCTAAGTATATAAAACAATTCACAATATAAACCAACAAATACTTTATTGATACAGGAAATACAAGAACATACATACATTTTGTTCTATTTTATCCGCTCCCGGCCTTCGAAACAAACAGAACCCAATGTGGAACTCATAACCTGTTACAAACACAGGTAAAATCGCGCCCATTTCCCACTGGGGTAGGAAATAGATAATATTACATGGAAATGGGTTTCCTCAGTTATTTCCCCTGAATACCGGTGAGAACGGAACGGTATTCTATTACTTACTCTGTTTGATTTAGATATCGGAGCTGTACCTACCTTGTAGATAGGCGAAGTATTCGAATTAATCGACGAGGGACTTACCAGGCTGCGTTCACGTTGCGGCTTCCGAATACATCCCGCTTAGGGACGGTACTGAAAAGTATCGGCGTCCGAAACACGTATTATACGATCCCGACGACCCTATTACTCTAGCCATAGAGGCAGCCAATCAGCTCGCGACACCAAACACTTCAGGACCCCGATACCGACCCCGCCGGTGTGGTCGACGATTTCCCTCATTCAGCGCTTATCGCTGTCGACCCACTAGGGTCGATTAATTCTTTCAGATATTTTTCCTCTCAGACGACGCCCTGAGCTGAAATTGTAAATATGTTACGTACTTACTGAAAAAAGATATTTTTGACTTTGAATCTGACGCACAATAAAAATTTCGAATGAATTATTTCAGTCATAATCATTCCTATTACATTCGTAAGATGTTATTTTCATAAAATCTATACCTGTTACAAATAACAGAAAAAAATAACCATTCTAAAACTCCCATCACTAAAAGCCCTTTACTAACAGAATGAATGGGATGTGCAAAAGTTTTTATGTCATTCGCAAGTTTGTCCACGAACGTATATAAGTATTAAGTCTATTACTAACAGCTTACTTATTATTAACAGCGTCCGTTGTCTAGTAGTTCGAGCGTTAGGCTCACGATCTGGGGGTCCGGGTTCGATTCCCGATGGGGACGTTGTCGAAATCACTTTGTGAGACTGTCCTTTGTTTGGTAAGGACTTTTCAGGCTTGAATCACCTGATTGTCCGTAAAGGTAAGATGATTCCGTGCTTCGGAGGGCACGATAAGCCGTTGGTCCCGGCTATTAGCCGTAAAAACACGTGGTAGAGTATGCTCCATACCCTCTCCGGTTGATTGAAGGGAGGCCTGTGCCTAGCAGTGGGACGTATAAAGGCTGTTTATGTATGTATGTAAGCCTATTACTGTTGCGAAACAGCTCGGACACTTCCCGCGAAAATCTTATTCTTAACGCATTAAGAGTGAGCGAGACAGAAAATCCGCGCGCTCTCTCACTCCTTATCCGGCCATTGAGTCTAAATTGAGACCCAGCGGAGGCGAGTTCCGATACGAATTGGTGCGGGCGGAGAGTTACCGTTCTATACTGTTGTCCTCATAAAACCCGGATTTAAAATATAGTTCAAAATGGGATTTGGATTTGGTACATCCGGGCCTTACATTTTTTTATCCTGTGGCAGCATGGTGGAGTATGCTCCATACCCCTCCTGTTGATTAAGGGGAGGCCTCTGCCCAGCAGTGGGACGTCTATAGGCTATTTAACATAACATAACATAACAAATACTTTATTGCACAAACAGGAAAAAACAAAAAAAAATAAAAAAAAATGAAAAAAAAAATAAAAAAAAAATAAATAAATAATAAAAAAAAAATAATAATAAATTTATCAATACAATAACAGTAATCGGGTCCCACTGCTTAACTTGCATCCGAAACACAACTGCTTAACTTGCATCTTACTTTCGGGTGATCATCCTGTAATGTTCTAATCTTGTAATGGCCTCCGTGGTCCAGTGGTGGAACGTTGGGCTCACGATCCGGAGGTCTAGGTTTCGAATCCCGGTGGGGACATAAATCACAAAAATGACTTTCTGGTCCGTAGTTTGGTTAGGCCATTACAGGCTGATCACCTGATTGGTCGACAGTAAGATGATCCGTGCTTCGGAGGGACCTCAAGCTGTTGGTCGCGGTACTTACTGATGTAAGTAAGTATGTAGTTGTTACATAAGTTATGTCAGGGGCCTTTGGCGGCTTAATAATAATCTTGGTAATTCACCTCACAACCCACACGATAAGAAGAAGAAGAATAGATGTTTCGTTTGATATAACTATCTTCTGTCTCACTCCAACTCTCCATTACCATACGTCTTAAAACGCAACAAAAAATGAGCTTCATTTCACAAGAATCCAGGCCACGAGAGGATTAACTGGAACGGATCTGCCCTTCTCGTCCTTTTACCTTTTTATTTTTTTCTAGGGTTCCGTATTGAAGTGGTGAAAACGATGACAAAATTGAAAGAAGATAGAAAGATGTACTGTCACACAAACAGTACAATACAAATATTATGAACACATGAACTTAGAACTAATTTTTAACAAAAAAAAACTAAACATAAATGTGGATCTAAGGCTATTGAATAAAAAACAAATGCACCTTTCCACTCCGACCGCAATAAATAAATAAATAATTAATTAAATAAATCTTTTCCCCTTCACAAAGGTTACACAAATAATCATAGAAAACTCTTTTTATTTTTAAAACAAACAACTACCATTCACTAACCATTCTAAATTCATACCATACATACATACACATACATAAACTCACGCCCGTAATCCCTAATGGGGTGGGCAGAGCCACAAGTAATCAAAGACAACTTGCAGCCACTGTTGATACGAAGTCCAAAGATGGATATGATGAACCTTATGGTGATAAGGGATCAGCCTATCGCCCATAACATTAGTCCATCATGTTAGAGGACACAATCCCTCTGTCGGTTTTTACGACATGCCCGGGAAGAGAAGCAGCTGAACGTGTTCTGTGTTTTCTGTGTTTTAAATTCATACCATTAACACCCAAATCCCCGTTCATTATCCTTCCATAGTATTCTCCCTTACTTTTTCATCAATGTTGCGTTCCGTTCTACTTTTTTTCCTACATAAATAGCAATAAAAAGAAAAGAATAAGTACGTACGTAATTCTTCGTTGTCTAATTATTGAGTTATTATTTTGTCTTTTTTTGTGTTTTCAAGTCTGCAATATGACGTTGATCATATTAATAAATTCAATTCAAAAACCCTTTATTGCACATATATACTCAACATTAAATTACAGAACCCCGATACCGACCCCGCCGGCGTGGTCGAAGATTTCCCTCATTCAGCGCTTATCGCTATCGACCCACTAGGGTCGGTTAAGTTTTTCAAATATTCTTCCTCTGAGACGCCTTGAGCCGAGGTTTGCGCCTTGTCTTATATTTTTGTACCGGGTGAGAGCCCTCAGCTCTGCATTTGTCCGGCCAAGTAGTTAATTCCATCTGCGACACGTCTACATTAATACAATAACATTAAAAAAACATAACGAAAGTGACATGATATTTTTTTTTTCTGTACGGAACAGCAGTAATATAAATAAAACCCTCTTTTTTGTACCCGGTATTTTTTTCTTCTCTCTTATTCTTCACCGTCGTCTAACTAGATTAGGAGTTGGTGAGAAAAGGTCATTATATTTTAAATGAAATTAGCTTAAGCCGTTGGAGAAATCTCACGGTGTCAACTTCATTCCTTATTGTCAGTTTTTTTTTATTAAGTGGATATTTTTAATTGACGCCATGGCAGCCAATCAACGCGTGACTATAAACCAATGATTGTTGAATTTGTTTTCGAATTCATGTTTAGATCGTAAATGATTATCACGTGTATCGGTGAAGGAAAATATCGTAAAGAAACCCACATTCCCGAGAAATTTATTTTCGAAGGTATGCGACTTTACCTGTATTGGGCTTGTTTTCCCTTCGCGGGTTGGAAGGTCAGATAGGCAGTCGCTTCTGTAATAAACCTGATCCGTCTTATCTTCAAGTTTGGTAAGCAGATCCTGTGGAAACGGGATAGCGCTAAGAAGATGATGAAGTACTTAGTTAAGAGTCTTTTCATAATTATTTATTTTTATTTTGGTGCAATAAAGTGTATTTGTATTGTATTGTATTGTTGAAGTGGATATTTCAAATTAACGCCATGGCAGCCCAGTTGAAAGAATGCGTGACTCTCACTATGAGATATTAGGTTCGAATCCAGTTCGCACCTAAACTAATTTTATTTCCTAATTCATGTTTAGATCGTAAACGATCACGTGCTCTACGGTGAAGAGAAATATCGCGAGGAATCCCACAATCCCGAAAAATACGTTGACATAAGCTTTATTAGACAAAAGGAAGAAATTGCTTATTTGCAATGAGGCCTTCCGAGGCACGTTAAGCCGTTGGTCCCGGTTACTACTTACTGATGTAAGTACGTAGTCGTTACATGAGTCATGTCAGGGGCCTTTGGCGGCTCAATAGTAACCCTGACACCAGTGTAGGTGATGTTGGTAATCCACCTCACAACACTATGTTATGGAACACGATGTTCGTGCGTCACCCAACAGGGTCCACATAACATCAGCGTCGTGGTTCACGCCGCGACTTGTGCTGAGTGAGGCCCTTTTATCTCAGGACGTCCACCACCACCTTATGATCATTTCGACAAACATCCTGCTTTTTTGTAATTGTTTTAGTGGAAAGATATGATGTTTTTATCTTTTTTTTGTGTGTGGCGTCCTTTTATAATAAACTTTTTCTATTCTATTCTATTCTATTCTATTCTATACTTTAGAAGAGAAGCAAGAAGGCCGCCGATTATGCTTCTTTTGTTATTGTGTTTATGTGCGATTAATTGTTTTGTATTGTTTAATTCTTCTTCTTCTTTTACACACTACAGAGGCGGTGTTAACGACGCACGGACATTTTTATATGGATTTTATAATTTTTGATAATTATATACAATCTCCTTAGTTTATAAGAATTACTGTTTTATTCTTCTATATGGTATGATTGTCTTTTGTTTTTTCTCTTCCAATTTTCGCTGTCACAAGATCGGTCGTTGAGTTTTTAAGTTTATTTTATTTTTGCTTTTCTTTTATGTATTTCCTTTTTCCTTGTATATATTTTTGTAAAGTGATATTCCTTAGTTTTTCTTTTTATTTCCGCGCACCCGCTGCCGAAGAGTTACAGGCGGTATTGTTTAAATCACTTTCAACAAACAATTGGCCTTGTATTTTATATAGGCCACTGCACATAAGGTCAGAAAACATGTCATAAACAACATTGAACCAACTACATCAAACAAAAGTTTAAACCGTGGTTCCGCTACGGCGTAGCAAACACCTACGGCGTAGCGAAAGCGTAACACTGCGTAGTATGAAGTTGTTTAAACATGAACGCTGTTAAAGTTCGCCTTAGACTAGAGATGTTATTATGAGCTAAAGTACTTAAATAGAGGGTGTTAGTGACATCGTAACGAATACTGAGGGGGATGATTCAGACCATGATTCTGAGTTGATATCAAGTTGAATTTTCCGTCACAAAAGTAAAGAACTGAAAATAATTAAAATTAAACATTAAATTTGCGAAGGAAAACTCCACAAAATTCAAAAATATTTATTTTTCAAACAAGTGGTAGTAGTTTTACAGCTAGTTACATAATATGTAATTTAGTTTTTGACTTCCAAAAAGCGCTAACTCTGTAAGTTTTTTTGTTTGAAAAATTAATATTTTTGAATTTTGTGGAGTTTTCCTTCGCAAAATTAATGTTTATTTTCAGTTCCATACTTTTGTGACGGAAAATTCAACTTGATATCAACTCAGAATCATGGTCTCAGTCATCTATCAAAGTGTTCGTTACGATGTCACTAACACCCTGTATAATTGAAACGTCCAATAAACAAACATGGCGGTTGTTAGTGAAGCCATTTTAACATAACATCGCGTCTGTACCCCCGAAGTGGTAGGCAGAGGTGTATAGCGACTCGCCAAAAGCAGACATGACTCATGTAACAATTTACCAATTGTTTAACGTGCTCTACGAAGCAAAGACATTCTTACTTCCAGCCTGCCATGTCCAAATAATTTTTTTTTGGGGTATGTCATCACCGAGATTCGAACCCGTAACCAAAACGCTCCCTATTTCGCGCTAGATGGATGTCTGGGTATTTTTTACGACATGCCCGGGAAGATAAGCAGTATAGAAACACTTTTCTAATAAAAGTTTAGTAAAAACTTTATCGTCGAAGACTTGTAGCAAAAAATACTAATTACATACCTTCAGACTTCCTTCTATCTTTTATTTTCTTCTTTTTATTTTTAGTTTTAGTACTCAGTAGAAGCGTACAATTAATTAAACTTTTAATTAATTACTTCCTCTGTGTTTTCTAAGTAATACTAATCTCTTGGATGATATGTATGTATCTTCTTCCTCCTCTTTCCCTCACTGCTGAGGATCGCGGATCGATTATGGTCTTTCACACAGTACGGCTATATACCCCTATAGTACGGCTGAAGAAGGGGAGGACTTTGCTCAGCAGTGGGATCTTGTAGGCTAGATTAGATTAGACGGCTTTGGCCACGCGCGCACTACGAGTTTTTCGCCGCGCGGCAGAAAAAAGCAGCGGCATAATGTCGCACTGTAATACTGCTCCGCTGCGGTGGCCCTGCCGTCAAATTCACGTAATACAATTTAAAACTGTTTGGTACAGTATTACAGTGCGACATTATGCCGCTGCTTTTTCTGCCGCGCGGCGAAACTCGTAGTGCGCGCCTGGCCTTTATGCTGCGTGGACCGCTCTCTGCAGCCGCCCATCGTCTTCTTCAGGGTGTCAGACTGTGCCACGACGAGTGGAGGTGGACGCCTGGAGTCCCGATAGTAGTAGTAAGACAGGAGTCAATCAGTAAACATTATATTAATTAAAACACATAATAACGGGTTCTTACCGCGTTAATCAGGGATATGAGACTCCCGATATTTCAACACTGTTGCAAGTGCCATGATCACACTAAAAGTCACAGTTGAACCATAAGTCCGGTTTTTTAGAGAAGTGACTGCCTGTCTGACCTTCCAACCCGCGAAGGGGAAACCAGACCAATACAGGTTAAGACACATACCTCCGAAACGCATTTCTGGGGTATGTTTCCCTCATGATGTTTTCCTTCGCCGCTGAGCACGTGATTATAATTTATGATCAAAACATGAATTCTAAAATCGACTTTGAAAATCATAGGTTTAGGCCCGTGCTGGATTCGAACCTGCAACCTTACAGTGAGAGACAAGCGTGCTTCCAACTAAAAAATGGCATAAAAATAATTAAGTATAATAAGAATAACTGAACTCCGACTAAGTAGTCGGTGTAGCATTCACTGTTCTTGTCTATCAAAAGCCCGTGATAGCTCAGTTCGGAAAACGCGTGACTCGCGTCGTTGTGTCATGCATGAGTTTGAATCTCGGTTCGAGCTCTAAACCAAGAAAACTAAAAAAAGAGCTCTAAAGAAAGAAAGGAAATAATCAAGCGTTATTCAATCAGCTCGTGACAACAAACACTTCAGAACGAACTCCGATACCGACCCCCCCGACGAGTTCAACGAGTTCCTCCATTCAGCACTTACCTATTGCTCAAAAGCAGTAACTATAGGGCCAATGCCCTATAGGGTCGATTGAATCTTTCAAATAATTATTATTCTCTCAGTCCTAAGCCGAGGTTCGCGCCCAACTGAGGACCCTCAGAACGTGTCCTGGAAAATTCCTCATTGCGATTCTTACAAAGTCAATAACATCTCAAATATTATATAAAGTACCTACTTTGAAAATATTTCCATCAATTCCGCCAGGGGAAGTGGGTATCAAGAGTAGCCGCCATTTCCGGAAACAAGATGGCGACCGGAAATAGCTTAACCGAATTATATCGGTCGCGGGCGACGGAAATCTGTTCAAAATGTAGGGCAATCGGTGACATTTTTAAATTATATTTAACGGAAATGAAAGATTATAAACATACATAAACAGCCTGTATACGTCCCTTAGTGAATGTTACACGGACAAGAGCGTCGCTTTTAAATTAATGTTCAGGTATAACATAAACAGCCTATATACGTCCCACTGCTGGGCACAGCTCTCCCCTCAATCAACCGGAGGGGATATGGAGCATACTCCACCACGCTGCTCCAATGCGGGTTGATGGAGGCGTTTTTACGACTAATAGCCGGGACCAGCGGCTTAACGTGCCTCCCAAGCACGGAAAAACCTTACTTTTTTTTAGGCAATCAGGTGATTCAAGCCTGCAAAGTCGTAACCAAACAAAGGACTGTCCCAAAAAGTGATTTCGACAATGACCCCATCGGGAATCGAACTCGGGCCTCCAGATCGTGAGCCTAACGCTCTAACTACTAGACCATGGAGGCTGTAAATAAAATATATAAATCATTTATTTAAGTACTTACACTTATATTATAATTCATGATTTTAGATTTTCTTTTCGAATTCGTGTTTGGATCATAAATTATTATCACGTGCTCAGCATTGATTGAGGGGAAGCCTGTGCCCAGCAGTGGAATGTCAAATAGGTTATAGAAATAGAAATAGTATTATAAAAAGGGCGCCACACACACGAAAAAAAGACAACAACATTATATCAAATTTCCACTAAAACAATTACAAAAAAGCAAGACAGATGTTTGTCGAAATGATTATAATGTTCAATGTTATATTACACACATGTATTATGTGTGTATAAATGGGTGTGTGTGTAATTACAGACAATTGTATGTCAAAATATTCCATATATTATTTCATATTTCTACAGATATTACCCCTTTATGTCACAACGAGTCAAAGTTATTTCGCTTTCACGAACTCATATGAGCTTCCATCCTGAATTTTGACGCCAAGTGACGTGAAGGTTTATTGGCGTCAAAATTAACCCCCCTGTAACTTCTTAAATAAGAGGAGGATAAAACTAAAAAAAATGAATGATGTAGATTAGCATGCAAACTACCAACGAAAATTGGTTTGAACCAGATCTAGTAAGTAGTTTTTTTTTTAATACATCATAAATCGTAAACCGTAATTTACTTTTCATTCAATCAACTCAAGTAGGAAAGATAAAACTAATTAGTAAGTTCATGTATGTATGTATAAAACTATTTATCTTCCCTTTTCAGTTGTTATTCATATCTGTCGGGGTTAGAAGTCGGTTTAATTTTTTAAAATTACTTTTTATTACTTAATCTTTTTTAATACGATTTCTACTTCAGTTTTGTGTTACGGAACTCTTCATGGGCGAGTCCGACTCGCAATTGACCGCTTTTTATTTTAAACCATATCTCTCTTATCACACAATTGTACAAAACGAACATTAAAAGATAAACTAAGCTTAAAATATATTCTGTATCACGAAACAAGTCAGGATTTATTAAAAACTTAGAAGGGAAGCTACAAGGAAAGAGAGGAAGGGGAAGACCAAGAAGAGCTTACATGGAACAGATTAAAGAGAAGGCGAACGTCGTGTCTTATAAGGAAGTGAAGGGCCTTTGACAGACAAGAATGGCGAATGCTACACCGACAAGAGCGTGGCTCTTAAATTGATGATGAACATTAAAAACTCAAAACAACTAAAATAACTTTAATGTCTTAAATAAAACAGATAAACATTATTTAAGTAAGCAACACTTGAAAATTTTACAGCGTATAAAATACAGTCTTGTTAATATTTAATTTCACAGCAAACTGTCTTGAATAACTCGTAGTGTTACTTCTGTTTGAGTACAGCACAGATTTAGTTTGATATAGATACAAAGTCTACAGCCTATATAAAATGCAATGACCCCAACTCCTGCAGACACCTCCTAATTTTAATTTATACCTGTCATTTTCTTATCCGCCGAAAAGGTAAGGGACGGATGATTGACAAGTCTAAATTTTAAATTGAATGAGTCATCAAAATCATCAGCCCATTAACGTCCCCACTGCTGGGGCACGGGCCTTCCCTATGGATGGATAGGGAGATCGGGCCTTAAACCACCACGCGGGCCCAGTGCGGACTGGTGGTTATAAACGACTGCTAATGCAGCCGGGACCAATGGCTTAACGTGCCTTCCGAAGCACGGAGGAGCTCGAGATGAAAACTTTTTTTTGTGGTCACCCATCCTATGACCGGCCTTAGCGAAAGTTGCTTAACTTCAACAATCGCAGACAGAGCGCGTTTACCGCTGCGCCACCGAGCTCCTCATACATACATATACATACATAATAATATAGCGGTGAAAAACATAACCCTCTTTTTTCTTCGCCGAAGTCGAGTCATTAAAGCTCATTTTCGATGTGTCTATATGCTCTTGGTCTGTGGTTCAAGTGCTTACTCTGTTTAAGTAAGTATTTGCATTTGTGGAGCAAAGGACTTGCTTTACATACGGCATACATTTTAATGAAAACCCAACTGTGAATGAACTTTCTTAGCGCGGTATTCAGAAAAAATAAAATGGTTTTTTTTTCGTCCGATGTAACTCATAGCTTGGCCGGACAAATAGAGATTTTCATGTTGATTTGTGACTGAAAAAAAACCGTCATCTACCTATTTTCCATTTACATTTTTCTAGTTTGCATAACGGCCTCCCTGGTCCAGTGGTTGAGCGTTGTGCTCAAGATCCGGAGGTCCCGGGTTCGAATCCCAGTGGGGACAAATCACAAAAATCACTTTGTGATCCCTAGTTTGCTTAGAACATTACAGGCTGATCACCTGATTGTCCAAAAAGTAAAAAGAGCCGTGCTTCGGAAGGCACGTTAAGCTTGGTCTCGGTTATTACTTACTGATGTAAGTACGTAGTCGTTACATGAGTCATGTCAGGGGCCTATGGCGGCTCAGTAATAACCCTGACACCAGAGTTGATGGGGTTGGTAATTCACCTCACAATCCACACGATAGAAGAAGAACAAGTTTGCACAAAAGATTCCAATAATGTCCAGGTCAATTGAAGCGAAAAAATTGATGTCATAAAAGAATATTTTCTATTCAAATGGGTCTAAGAAACTGTTGGAACGAGATAGTCTTAAGTTTTCGAACGATCGCCCATTCGGTGATCCGAAACGTATTTTTACCCGACTGCGGCGAGCAAAAAGAGGGTTATGTAGTTGACCGCTACGTATGTGTGTATGTATGTCAGTTCCCACCTAACTTCGAAAGCACTTATCAGAAACAGGCTAGTTTCTAATTCAAATTCAAAAATATCTTTATTCAGTAGGTAACATAGTTATGCTTTAAATCGTCAATTTTTACGTAACGAATGTCTCTTCCGCCTAAAACTACTGCAGCTTCTCACAACCTGTATAGCCGGGGAAAAGAAGCTGCAAGAAAAACCTCGGCACAGGGCCCCAGACGTTCTTTAAAAAAATAAACATAAAATATGAAAAAGCACACTGTGTGGTCATAGAAAAACGTGATAAAATATCGGACCTATTAAGTATTAGGTTTTTCTTGATTAAAATTCATAAATAAGTTAAATAGAAAAAATAAAATGTTTTTCGTTAGCTTTAGATGTCTTATTTATTGATAAGAATTTCATAATTTATCTTGAACCTAGGACACGATCCAATTTAAAAAATGAGGTGTCACTAAAACCATTGGTCGGTGGCTAAGTGACGTCACACCCAATTCAATATGGCGCCCAAGAAATAAACTGATGAGGAAATGAAGTCTCGGGTTCAAATAGCGGTGGGTATATTATGGCAAAAATCACTTTGTGATCCCTAATATGCTACTTGACAACCTAGTCAAATGATGAAAATTTCTCCTTCCGAGAAACTGTGAAAGGCATACTTACAATACAAGAAATAAAAATAAAATTGCTATTCTAAATTCTAGATTAAGTAAATTAAATTCATCTTTTTTGGGGTTATGTATATGTCTACGCCGTTCTTAATCACGCGTCGCGCGCGCCGGGCCTTCAGCCCCTCCCTGGCCAGTCGGCAACCGTCCGTCCATTATAGCGCACACGAGTCGCATTGCGCGTTATTGTCGGGCACAATTTGTATTTTTTTTATATTCACAATACACCGTAAGAAACTACCAAGAAGACTTTCAATCAATTCATCTACATCCTTGTCCAAGCCTGGACAAAGTTTTGGCGACCGTGACAGGACATCGAGACGAGGGCCTGGAGAAACGGAGACGATCGAGAACGTTCTACGTGTCCGCGCGGAACATACCACGACTACGTGTCCGACTTACACCTACTTCGCGCAGCGTACGTCAAGAGTGAATGCGTGGCAGCAGGGACACGTATTCCAGAATTAAGAACGAGATCGGAGACCTTATCCTGAATCCAGAATCCAAAACCTACTTTCGGTGGACTACGTCATCGAGCAATCACAGTCACGAGTAGCAGCCAGCCGGTCTTAGCTGACACCATCAGCGCCGCAGCACGCCTACGCCTTGCCGATTTAAAGTGAGCTCGTTCCATTATTCTTCCCCACCTACAACCTACCTTTTGAACTTTGACCTGTGCGAGTCTTGATGCTAGTTTTTTTATACATCGCTTGCTCCAAGTCACAACAATTGATACCTATAAGTAAATAGCCTATTTTTTCCATATCCGACGCCTATATTCAAGCCTATACAGCAATTGCCTATGCCTATACCCACTTATAGCACCAAACCACGTTGCCCGACTGCTATATCTATTGTTTTTACGTGCTACTATTTTTATTTCTTGGCCTAAAACCTAAATATCTAAAGCCTAATCTATAGTTTATTTCTCGCAAATTAAAGCCGAATTATTTACTTAGCCAATTTTGTACTATCGCCACATTTCTTTTATCTTCCCATTTCATAATAGCATTTTGCCCATTTTATTCCATACCTACGCACATCATTCGCTTCCCATTCTTAGACGATCACCCAAAATCTATTCCAGCGATTACGAGGGCAGCAACCGTTAGCCACGTCACTCGCCGCGCACCTGTGCTACCGACCCGCTACCGACTGCGCCCGCGCAGCTGATTGCGAGAACCGGTTTCACGCATCGCGACCTTCGCCTGCCGTCGACGGACACCGGAGCGAGGAGCGTATTGTACCTATTTTGCATATATTTTATTTGCAAACGCTTGCTTTTGTTTAGTTCGCTTTTATTACTATAAAGATGTTACAATATAAAGAATTAGTTAATAAACGCAGTTCCGTTAAGGGACGGCTTACACGATTTAAGAATTATTTAGAGAATTTGCTTAAAATAAAAAAGTTATCATCTATTGAATTCTGCGAACTTAAATTAAAGCTAGCTAAATTTGAAGCGTTATTCGATGAGTTTGACGAGGTGCAAAGACAAATAGAAACTTTAAATGAAGAGAACTTAGTCACCGAGTTAGATGCAAGAGAGGCAATAGAACAAGATTTTTTCCGTTGTATGGCCACGGCCCAGGATATGATTAGTGCGAACTCGGCTCCAAAGGAAGACCTCAATGGCACCAGCTCAGCCAGCCACCCTGATCATGATTTAGGTTTTCGTTTACCTGTCATAAAGATATCTAACTTTGATGGCACTTGTTCAAAGTGGCTGGAGTTTAGGGATACTTTTAAATCCCTCGTCCATGACAACGAGCGAGTAAAAAATATACACAAGTTTCATTATTTAAATTCCTACTTGGAGGGTGAGGCCGCGCGTGTCATCAGTAATCTTGAAGTTACAGACTTAAACTATCCTGAGGCGTGGAAGCTTCTTTGCCAACGTTATGATAATCCACGACAGCTCATCAATAACCACTTGAAGTCTTTATTTAGCATAGAACCATTGACCCGCGAATCTGAGAAATCTTTGCGATTCCTTATCGATCACGTCACAAAGAACTTACGTGCTCTAAGCACCCTTGGTCAGCCTACTGATAAGTGGGATCTTCTCATTATTTTCATGGTTTCCGCAAAGTTGGACAATCATACTTCTTTAAAATGGGAAGAACACAAAAATACCTTAACCGACATACCTACACTTGACGATTTTCATACCTTCTTAAAAAATCGTGCCAACATTCTCGAGTCTATTCATTCTAATAAAAATGATAGGACAATCAAACATACACATGATAATTCGAATCGTTTTAAATTAAATTCAACATCAAAGTCTTTCGTTATTTCTTCTAATGAAACTTCTAAACGTCCTCCCATAGAGTGTTTGATATGTAAAGGAGAACATCGTGCTTATGAGTGTGCCACTTTTAAAAATAAATCGCCTGAGGAGAGAATTTCTTTAGCTTCAAGCCTTAACTTGTGCTTTAATTGTCTCAGGAGTGACCATAATATTCGGCAGTGTAGACTACCAGGTTCATGTAGAATTTGTAGGAAACGCCATAACACGTTGTTGCATAAGCCAGTTGAAACAATAACACAAGTTTCAAATGTGTCCGAGACAGTAACTATGTCCTCTATGGCCAATTGTGAAACACTTCTTTGTACAGCTTTGATAGATATAGTAAATCCTATAACTTCCCAAGTTATTACCGCTCGTGCTCTACTCGACAGCGGGAGTCAGACGTCATTCATCACAGAGTCTTTAAAAACCAAGTTAAACCTGACTCCTCAGCCTTCGTCGACACATAGCGTAATAGGCATAGGAAACACTCGCCTAACATTGAATACTGATCGATGCACTGTCCACTTGAAATCCAAAACTAGCTCGTTCAGTGTCGTTCTATCTTGTTTAGTGTTACCCCAAATAACAGACAAAGTGCCTAAGGCCTTTATAAATGTGGAGCATATTGACTTGTCTTCATTTAAGTTAGCGGACCCTACATTTAATAAACCTTCCGAAATCGACATCCTTATCGGAGCCGACCTTTTTTGGGACTTGATAGGTGCCGAGCAGCACCCTTTGGGGCCTAACAATCCAGCACTGCGTAATTCAAAGTTAGGTTGGCTCATAGCGGGCCCTATTCTTAGTAAACAACCAATCAATAATGCTCAAATCCATTGTAACTTTGTACAAACCACTCATGATTTACATGACGAGCTTACCAAGTTCTGGGAGCTAGAGAGTCTTCCCCACGTCCCACCATACACTGAGGAAGAGAAGGCATGTGAGAGGCATTTTATTGCAAACACCACTCGTCTTGACGATGGTCGTTTTTGCGTCAAGCTTCCACTGAAAAACGATCCGAGTTGTCTCGGCGACTCCTATCATTTGGCTAAAAAGCGCTTCTTAAACCTAGAGCGTCGATTTAGGAGACAACCGGATGTCAAACAACAATATTCTGCCTTTATTCACGAGTATGCTGACCTCGGCCATCTTTCCGAGACTCCAATAAATGATAATGTAGCACCCTCGTACTTTCTTCCTCATCATCCTGTCCTCAAGGAACAGAGCGAGTCGACTCGCTTACGTGTCGTGTACGACGCGTCGGCTCGCACTACATCCGGGTTGTCTATTAACGACATACAGATGGTAGGCCCTGTAATTCAGGATTCCCTTTTTAACATTCTTGTCCGTTTTCGTCAGTACAAATTTGTACTATCAGGGGACATCGAGAAAATGTACCGCCAAGTTCTTGTCGACGACACAGATCGCAATCTACAACTCATTCTCTGGCGAGACGATGAGTCGGAACCCCTACGTACTTTAAGGCTAAATACAGTCACGTACGGGTTCTCTAGTGCCAGCTTTCTCAGTACTCGTTGTTTGTGGCAGACTGGTGAAGAGTGCCCCTACCCCGACATAAAAACCATAATACAAAAGGATTTTTATGTTGATGATCTGTTGACTGGCTGTGAGAGCGAACAACAGTTAGCACAAGTTAAATTTTCTATTTCAAAGGCCCTAGAGAAAGGCGGCTTTCCCTTGAGAAAATTTAGATCGAACTGCCCCTCTGTTCTAGATGGCCACCTTCCTAATTCGAACTCTAACCTCATACTTAGTACTACAACCAACACACTAGGTTTGGGCTGGGACTCTAAGTCAGATCAACTTCACTTCTCTATTGAAGTCAACCCTACGACAGTTACCACCAAACGAAGTATCCTTTCAGCGACCTTTAAAATTTTTGACCCCTTGGGTTTGCTGTCCCTTTGCACAATCTTACCTAAAATTCTTATTCAAAGACTGTGGTTTTCAGGTATGGACTGGGACGAAGCTGTGTCTAGCGAAATTCTTTTGTCCTGGAATCGTTTCACTAACACTCTCAGTTCCATCGCTAAATTGAAAATACCACGTTGGGTGTTACAAGCAAACACTAACTACATCGAATTGCATTGTTTCTGCGATGCGTCCCAACACGCATATGCGGCGTGTATATACCTTCGGTCTATAGATAACGGAGGCAAAATAAAGACTAACTTACTATGTGCTAAGACACGAGTTGCCCCAATAAAGTCCACCACGATACCACGATTAGAGTTGTGTGGAGCTCTACTTGCTGCTCAGCTCAGCTCAACGGTGACACAGGCCCTACGCTGTGACGTCCGCCGCAAGATCTACTGGACCGATTCTACCGTCGTGTTAGGTTGGCTCCAGACCGGCTCTCACAAAATGAAAACCTTCGTCGCTAATAGAGTTTCAGCCATCGGCGAGCTCACAGACACTGCAGAATGGCGCCACATTCCTACGGATCTAAATCCCGCAGACTTAGGATCTCGTGGAGTGGATCCAAATCAAGTCGCGGACGCTTCCTTGTGGTGGAATGGACCTAAATTCCTGTCTCAACCTGAGTCTACTTGGCCCCCACTACGACCAAATAGAGCCTCGGATAATTTACCAGAGCTTAAAGCTCATACTTCCCAAGTTGTAGAATCACCACTTAACATTCTCAAATTTTCTTCATTGAAAAAGCTCCAACGCGTGACTGCATATATTTTTAGGTTCACAAATAATTGCAAGGACCCCAAAAATGTATCAACGGGTACTGTCTCCGTCGATGAGTTAGACAGGGCTCTTAATGTTTTGCTAAAGCTTGCACAACGACAGTCTTTTCCTTGTGAGTTGCACAATTTAAATAAAAAACAAACCCTCAAAACTAAATCTCCTCTATTACCTCTAAATCCTTTTGTTGACAATCAAGGGTTGATCCGCGTAGGCGGACGCATACAAGCTTCTGACTATAGCTATGACAAAAAGCACCCAGTCATTTTACACGCTAAACATTACCTCACTCAACTTATATTTAACCAAGAGCACATACGACTCATGCACGCAGGTCCTCAGCATCTCCTTGCCTCCATTCGAGAGCGTTTCTGGCCCTTAGGTGGTAGGAACCTCGCGAGGCGCACGGCTCGCAATTGCTCTACTTGTAGCCGCTTCAAAGGTCAGAGTATGAAAAATATTATGGGCAACTTGCCTGCCGAGCGTCTCGTACCTGATTATCCATTCCACACTGTTGGGGTCGACTTTGCGGGACCATTTATGATAAAGGATCGCAAGGGTCGCGGGTGCAAGGTAAGTAAATGTTACATGTGTATCTTTATTTGCTTCAGATATAAATGCATACATCTTGAGGCTGTTAGTGATCTTTCAAAGGACGCCTTTATTTTATGTCTCAAGAGATTCATTTCCCGTCGCGGCATGCCTAAAACTATATATTGTGACAACGGAAGGAATTTTGTGTCTGCTTGTAGGGAAATAAATAACTTTTTAATTTCAAATACCAACTCTATTGCCGATTTTGCGTCTGGAGAAGGCATCGAATTTCGTTTCAGTCCCGCCTACGCTCCTCACTTCGGCGGTCTATGGGAGGCCGGTGTAAAATCGGCCAAATTTCATATCTATAGGGTTTTAGGCAATACCTATTTAACGTATGAAGAGCTAGCATCTTTATTTTCGCAGGTCGAAGCTATCCTCAATAGCCGACCTTTGTATCCTTTAAGTACCTCTCCTGACGACTTCCATCCGCTTACCCCGGGCCACTTTATAATCGGCAGGCCACTAACATCGCTGCCATCGCCATCTCTACTGGACGTAAATTTCAATCGACTAGACAGATACGAGCGCCTTGAGCACTACCGGCAGCATTTTTGGAAGCGATGGAGTCATGAATACATCTCCGAGTTGCAGACGCGCTCCAAATGGCGCGTCCGCTGTAGAGATCTCAAACCTAATGACATGGTTTTATTAAAGGATGACGGCGCACCGCCACTCGCTTGGCGTCTTGGCCGAGTTGACAAGATCTACCCTGGAAGCGACGGAGTCCCGCGTGTAGCCGACGTCTCCACTGCAAGGGGTCTCGTACGCCGGGCCATCCACCGCATCTGCAGGCTCTCCTCATCGGAAGAAGAAGGAGCTTGAAAGCCGAGCTTTCAAGGGCCGGGACGCTTTTACAATAAAATACCAGATACTTAATATTTTTAATTTGTCAGAAAATAAATTTAAATGCTCATGTGAAGCTTACTTTATGTAAAATAGCTTATTATAAGATTAATAACTACCTAAATGATAAAAATGTCTGGTATTGAATGTGTTCCTCTAGTTATTAAATAACTTGTAATGTATACCCTCATTGGTTTTTAAAAGATGTGTTGCTGTTGCAGTTTCTTGTCATATCTTCTCCTCAGCCATAACACCTTGCGAAATGACATAATTTCAAAAATGTTACATTGACCTTCAACAAGTTTATCCATGATAATTACGTTGAATAAATGATTCTGATTTCTGAATGACGCTTTTTACGAAACGGAAAGTTTTTCCTTGGAGTTTGTATAGAAATACTGTCCTGTGACGTCATTAATAAAAGCAGTCTCATAAATAAAATTCTAAAATAAGTGGAAAAGTAAAATGAGATTGGTTTTCGTTCATCGTAGACTGGCTTCTATTTCTATATTAGCATTTTTTTATCTTTGACCAAGTCAAATGCCCAATTTCGTTAAGACATCACCCGATTCAAGTGACGTTGCCAATGGTTTGACAACCCACACGAGAGAAGATTATAAAATTGAATTTAACCTGCTTTCAAGAGTATCGATTTCGCATTATTCAGGACACTTTGGTATAACAGCCACTGGCTTTTGTTGAAGGCTTTACACAAGTACTCTTCAGTGTCGATGTTGGAGTAAAGTAGAGCATTTTTACGGCCAAAACGCGAGATAACGTGCTGTTTATATTTACTCAACGAAAGCTTGTGAAAAGGCGTATTTTTAAGCTGAATTTTAAAAGCTAATACGGTTTAGGTAAACGAGAAGGTCGGTGGCGCAGCGGTAAATGCGCTCGGTCTGCGATTGTTGAAGTTAAGCAACTTTCGCAAAGGCCGGTCATAGGATGGGTGACCACAAAAAAAAATGTTTTCAACTCGAGCTCCTCCGTGCTTCGGAAGGCACGCTAAGTCGTTGGTTCCGGCTGCATTAGCAGTCGTTAATAACCATCAATCCGCACTGGGCCCGCGTGATGGTTTAAGGCCCGATCTCCCTATCCATCCATAGGGAAGGCCCGTGCCCCAGCAGTGGGGACGTTAATGGGCTGATGATTTAGGTGAGGCTAGGTAACCTAATCGAAAGAAAGCTCACAGCTCACACAGACGCACTACGTCATTACACGTTACACGGCTATATACGTACTGACGTGTCGATTTGCAATACAGGGTTAAATTTTAAGGTTGTGTGGCACAACTAGGAAGTTGGGAGTTAGATTGGCTACTTGACAGCTTTCAAATAATTAGGTATTTCTAAAATTACAAACGTTTATTTTATACCTCTTAAAATATTTAATTTTCTTTAAAAAGCTTTATATAATAGAAAAAATAATTTTCCTCATTAATTTCAAATTTCGCGCGAAAATGATTGGCAGCTCAATCGTGACCGCCCGTGTTTCGTGTCTTATTATTATTATTGCGTATGGCAAACAAAAATAAAATATTGTTTTAAGTTTACGCGGTTAGGTATGAGGTGTTGCTTTAAACGGCCTAATGTGGTTACTAAACGTGAGGACACAGTGAGTGCGGTTTGTCGTAGTGAGTTTGGTGCGAGTTCAGATGGTTCCGAACATTCCGATATCAAATACATAAACAAGCGGCAAAGAAAGAGGGTAGACAGATATGTTTGCCCGTAGTAAATTATGGATCTACCTACACCACACCAATCTCATCAGTCATTCCGTGATCATGGTACTTGCAACAGTGTCGAAATATCGGGAGTCTCATATCCCCATTTTAAACGCGGTAAGAACCCGTTATTATGTGTTTAAATTACTTATAAAAATAAAATATCCTGCGTGGATCATATCCAGCTTAAGATTCCCTAGCCAAGTCTCTGCTGCATCCGTCACACAATGCAGCTCGGCTATGCCACCTGGGAACCGGTGCAGAGGGCACTCGTTCACTATGTGAAAAAGGGTTCGTGTCTTGTAATACACAGACAAATCACGCATTTTTATTTTGTAAAAATAATAATTTAAAAATATCGTACTTAATAAAAAAAACTATTGGATAATTATCATTAAATTATGATAAACTACCATATCCGATATATTTATAATAACAATAAAAAGTGTATTTAGGTAAAACCTACGACACACATATACAATTACAACATTAAAATATACGACACACATTAATATTTACTTGGAAAACATAAAGGTATACATACGGGTGCCGCAGCTCACCAAAAAAGGCCAGGGTTCAGTGGAAATTTACCCAGAGGGCAATACTGATTTTCAACCCACGCCGATCGATGAAACGCGCACAATAAATTAAAAATAAATAAATAAAGAGTACAAAAAAACGACTTAGTGTTCATATTTTATTGTTACTACTAATTAAGTAGCCTATTATGCCAGATTTTGACCCTCGTCAAATAATATTTAACAATAGGTTTAACTAATAAAACTTAACTCTTTATCTCTTCAAAAAGGGTGAGCTTAAGCCGTTATATGAAAACGTACCATAACCAAACGTCCTAAGTGCCCTAACACCTGCACTATTGAAGACCTGTACGAAGCCACTGACAATGCCGTAAGCGTGGCCAATTATTGGTCAGCAAAAATTTAGCTTCGATCGCCATCGACTCGCAAAGAAGAAGAAGAAGACCAAACATTGATGCTGATGCCAGTAGACACCATCTTGTTTTACTTAAAGTTATACCTGTCATTTTCTTATCCGCCGAAAACGAAAGAGACGGGTAATCGACAGCCATAAAATATATTTAACACACATCAATTTTGACATGTATTACATTGCATTATACATTATATTTAATTTCTTTAATATGTTACAAGTTATTTAAATACTGTAATATTATAAATTTTGTACTTAATTATAATAATAAAATATTTTAGACAGAAAATTAAAAAGCCCTACAAAAATGTTATGACCAATACCCCGACAGAATTAATTTGACAGCACACGTCATACGGAAATTTCGAAATTTCGCGGGATATTTCCAATCCCGCGGGATCTCGAATTTGGGATCTCGAATCGGGATTGCATTCCCTAACCTGTACATATTTCATACTTTATCTAAACGCGAAACGTTGGGAAAATCTGTCAATTTTACGAGTTTTCGATCTCAAAAAGGATGTTTCACGGCCATAAACGCTCAAATAGCTGTTATCACATATCTGCAGGCTGTTAAATGTGTGTTTTATATTCTATAAGCCGTTGTTGACTACACTGGAGATATAAATCATCTACCTAGCGTAAATGTCATGACGCGTCTCTTATTTTTTTTTTACAGTTTTACATCGTTTTTTTTTTGAGTTTTAAAGTCTTATTTTTATTATAATCATCAATTTATATATAAGGAATAAGAATAAAAACTGAAGCAAGTCCTTCTTGAATAAAAGGAGTATGACGAAAAACGCAAAGAAACTTCTAGAAGAACATGAAGAGACTTATGTGAAAAGATCATTAAAATCCAATCATCATACAGAACATATGATGCATCATCAGTATCGTATCCCCCTTTGACGATCAGGATACGCCTTATCATAACACATCGAGGACTTTACGCGCAAAAGGCGATATTTTAGTATGGTTAACCGGTTACGCGTGCAATGGTGCGCCGTTTCTAGGAATATTCCCGACAGTAAAAAGGCGCGAAACTTATATGACAAGAACTTTACTACCACTGACACATTTACAAACAAAACCACAAAAACAAACTTAAAAACTAGTCATTAAATAACCCGCCCCTCACTGTTCCCGGAGCAAAGGTGCCCACAACACTAGCCGCATTACCGCGTTGAATGGCAATGGCCAGCCTTTGGACCAGGAACGAGCCGGAGCGGGAATCACCTGTAAAAAATATAAATATAAAAAATAATAATTATTTTAAAAAATAAATAAATTTGACATGAAAATTTTTAAAATTTAATGAATAAATGAGTATGAGTACTCACATTCGCTAAGGAGTTTCACTATCAGTCCCGGGTTCGAATCCCAGTGGGGAAATATCACAAGAATTTATGATCCCTATTTTGGTTAGGACATTACAAGTTGATCACCTGATTGTCCGAAAGTAAGATGATCCGTGTATCAGAAGGCATGTTAAGCCGTTGGTCCCGGTTACTACTTACTCATGCAAGTACGTAGTCGTTACATGAGCCCAGGTCAACTCTGAAACCAGGGTAGATGAAGCTGGTAATCCACCTCATAACCCACACGATAGAAGAAGATTGAAACTTCAAAAGGAAGGAACAAGGTTGGAAGGTTTTCAGCCTATATACGTCCCACTCGTCGCACTGCTGGGCACAGGCCTCCCCTCAATTAACCGGAGGGGGTATGGAGCATACTCCACCACGCTGCTCCACTGCGTGTTGGTGAGGTGTTTTACGGCTAATAGCCGGGACCAACAGCTTAACGTGCCCTCCGAATCACGGAATCATCTTACTTTTTCGGACAATCAGGTGATTTAAGCCTGTAAAGTCCTTACCAAACAAAGGACAGTCTCACAAAGTGAAGAGTAAGATTAGTTGACATAATTATAAATTTTTTTTGTAGGTGTTTTTGGTTTATTACAGAAATGACATGTACTTAACTAAAAGTGCAACCAGTTAATTTATTACATTGCAAGAAACTGATTGGACTTTGGCAGCTTATCGTACTAGATGAATGTTTATTACGTAATCTTAAGGCAGATAAGACCAGAGAACAAGAAATAACAATTTGAAAAAGAAAAGCAGCCAATGTCCTTACTATTAAAGATTTTTTACAACGAGAATATTCTCACTTTGGGAATGTTCTCGGAAACGCCAGATCCCCGATCGCGTGCCGATAAAACGGAGCTTCGCAACCTTATTTCTATAAGGGAGATTATCTATGGAACTTAGGTTGGATGCTCGTTTGATAGTCTATAGAAAGTCTGCATTATGGTTTCGTATGATGTGTGTATGATGTGTGGTTTCGTATGACGAGTCATGTAAGATTACCCTTGCTAAAACTTAAAAAAAATCATTTTCTTGTTTTTTTCAATAAAATGTCCATACTTAAGTAGGTACTTAAATAGCTTTTATTATTTGTTTTTAAGTACCTGCGGCACCGAGAAAAATATTTATTAGAAAGTTACGAAACAATTTGAGGAATTTAAAATTTAATTAAAAAATGTTTTGTAATTTGATTTTCTTTACATATTAGTGCTGGTTTCATATTTTCTTTGCCCGAGCTATTCATCCATTCAGTCGTTCATTTTCAAAATAACAGTTGTCAATCATCTGTCTCTGTCCTTCTCGGCGAATAAGAATGTAACGGGTATAATAATAACTTAAAATAAAATTAGGTTTGCTGTAAAATATTTTTTTTATTTATAAATATGTTTTTTTTTTGCAGGTAAGTTATTTCGAAAAAGATTTTGCGGCGCGTCGTGCTCTGTAAGTTTTAAGACTTTTTAAGGTTTTTTTTTACTTTTTAACTGACTTCAAAAGTGAAGGAGGTAGTTAATTTAGCCCGTATGTATTTTTCATTCTAATAAAATTAATTTTAGATTAATTATGTCAGCTATCTTCCATGTTCGTTTGATCCATCATTTACGAAGAACCCTGTTTATTAATTTAAAAGGCCTGAAAAACAGTTACTTAACAAGTCATTTTCTAAATGGAAAATGGGACGCAATTGCGTGTAATAAAGTTCAAAAGAACAAAATTTGGAGTGGATCGTGCGACCAATTTATTAGCGTCACGTTCACTTTGAGATAATAAAACTTTACAACTATGTACTGTTGATCGACTAAAGATTGTAATATTCGAATATTTTATCCGGATTAATCGATTTTCTCTTTGAGCCTGGATCGGAAAATTGGAGATGTCCTTAGAATTTTTTTTCATTACGATCAGTACGATTTTTAACCCCCGACGCAAAAACGACGGGGTGTTATAAGTTTGACGTGTCTCTGTAAATGTGTATGTGTCTGTCTGTGGCATCGTAGCTCCTAAACGGATGATCCGATATAAGTGCGGTTTTTTTTTTGTTTGAAAGGTATATCAGTCGAGAGTGTTCTTAGCTATGTTTGGTGGAAATCGGTTCAGGTTTTCAAGGTCATCAGGTCGTTTGTTAAGTGTGATAGGAATGTTACACGCTCAGATTGCTTGCAAGCATATGTGGGACAAGTTATTTTTTGCTTTTTACAGGGTTTAGCATTTTTAACCTTTTGTCATAATAATTGAGTACTTTTTTGGTCGGGGTTTTTTTTTTTAATTTTTAATTTAATTTTTCAGTACAATCTTAATAAGTTTCGACACAAGAAATAAGCAAAAAAAAAAAATTTATTAAAATTAAATTAAAAAATAAATTAAATTAACTTAGGTGTTAAATTAAGTGATAGAGTGAGAAACCGTGTGATAGGAGAGAGATGTGGTGTAAAAGACGATATCGATTGAGAAGGGAATGTTGGACAAATAGAGCGGATGAAGGATAATAGGATTTCGGAAGCAGTATATAAAGCGAAGGGGGAGGCCTATGCTCAGCAGTGGGTGTCGTACGGCTGATGATGATGATATAAAGCGAAGGTTGGTGCTGGCAGAGGAAGACCTAGAAGGACGTACATTGACCAAGTTGGATATGTCCTTAGAAAAGGTTTAGTACGATCTACTTTCAACCAGCGTGCGTGTATGAAGCGATTGATGAATGTGGAGGAAGCAAGAGAAGTGTGTCATTAAACCCTGAAGGCCTCACTTTCGCACTTATATATAGATACTTACATAAACATAAACTTCCTATATACGTCCCACTGCTGGGCACAGGCCTCCCCTCAATCAACCGGAGGGGGTATGGAGCATACTCCACTGCGGGATATATAGATACTTAGATAAAAAAAACTTTATTGAGAACAATGGACACAAGATACCGAAATAAGGACAACAGATACAAAAAGGCTCAACAGGAGGCCTTATTGCTCATGCAACAATTTCTTCCAGGCAACCTTTGGGTACTGGATAATATGGTACAAATGTAATAGTAGCACTTGTATTACGGATATTAATATCACGTTCTGATCTTCTCTCTAAAGAAGACGCCAAAATTGCGAACTGAACTTGTTAAGAATTGTTAAGGAAATTCACGAAAGTTGGAAAGTTTATTACTGGTGTATTTTTTACATTGTCAACGATTTTAAGAAAGTATCGAATAAATATCTTTCGAGACTTTGTATTTTGTTTCTTTTGTGACTTTAGGGTGAAAAGAAAAAAGTTATAATGTCTCATGCAGACACGTTTCCACAAAAATAGAGATGGCGCTATACAGATTTCCCTTCGTTTCTCTCTCTTTATTTAAGAGCAGCGCTCCCTTCGTTTAACCTCCTAATTTCATTGATAACAGACTTATGCATCTTTTATCTTTGTTTTTGGGTCTAATTAATGACCACTATTATTACATCCAGGCTCACCACATCTTCCACCCATTATTATTCAAATAAAATTCAAATTCAAATTCAAAAATATCTTTATTCAGTAGGTAACATAGTTACACTTTGAATCGTCAATTTTACATAACGAACGTCTCATCCGCCTAAAACTACTGCAGCTTCTCACAACCTGTATAGCCGGGGAAAAGAAGCTGCAAGAAAAACCTCGGCACAGGGCCCTAGACGTTCTTTAAAAAAATAAAAATAAACAAAAATAAAAATAAAGAGAAGCAATATAGAATAGGTAGCAATATAATTCTATACCATATCTGATCCAAATATCAAGCAACAATTAATTAATGTTACATAATTATGATTCTGAGGAGCTCGGTGGCGCAGCGGTAAACGCGCTCGGTCTGCGATTGATGAAGTTAAGCAACTTTCGCAAAGGCCGGTTATAGGATGGGTGACCACAAAAAAAGTTTTCATCTCGATCTGCTCCGTGCTTCGAAAGGCACGTTAAGCCGTTGGTCCCGGCTGCATTAGCAGTCGTTAATAACCATCAATCCGCACTGGGCCCGCGTGATGGTTTAAGGCCCGATCTCCCTATCCATCCATAGGGAAGGCCCGTGCCCCAGCAGTGGGGACGTTAATGGGCTGATGATGATGATTACACCCAGGCACGACACATCTTCCACCCATCATTATTCTGATCAAAATAAAGAGAAGCAAATAGAATAGGTCGCAATATAATTCTATACCATATACATACATACATACATAAACTCACGCCCGTAATCCCTAATGGGGTGGGCAGAGCCACAAGCAATCAAAGACAACTTGCAGCCACTGTTGATACGAAGTCCTAAGCTGGATATGATGAACCTTATGGTGATAAGGGATCAGCATATCGCCCATAACATTAGTCCGTCATTTAGAGGACACAATCCCTCTGTCGGTTTTTACGACATGCACGGGAAGAGAAGCAGCTGAACGTGTATACCATATCTGATCAAAATATCAAGCAACAATTAATTAATGTTATATAATAATATGCTTCTGACGTTACATTGTACTTTGAATAATTATATACTTTAGGAACACGTTGTGCCCGTTCGGCGGCGCGGCGGTCGAATGGAAAAAAAAATATTTTGTTTGTAAGTACTAGTAGTAACCAAACTACTTTACCGACCGAGCTAGAATCGGGGTGCGGCGCGCGCGATATACATATAGGTTCTACCACAGACAGACTACACAATACACATTCATGGAATTCGTATTACATTTGTTTACTAGTTTTACCTATATTAATAACTTTCTTTTTTATTCTAACCTTAAGTATTTACGTATACATCTTTGCGATAATATTTGTCTATGTACACTCTAATTCTATTAAAATAATTTGGTATATATTATAAAGTATATTTTGGAATTGAATTGGAATATATACACCATTAACACATGTTTATGAAATACGATGTTCGTGCGTCACCCAACAGGGTCCACATAATATCAGCGTCGTGGTTCACGCCGCGACTTGTGCTGAGTGAGGCCCTTTTATCTCAGGACGTCCACCACCACCTTATGGTCATTTCGACAAACATCCGTCTTGCTTTTTTGTAATTGTTTTAGTGGAAATTTGATATGATGTTGTTGTCTTTTTTTGTGAGTGGCGTCCTTTTATAATAAACTTTTTCTATTCTATTCTATATACCCGAGTAATGAGAAAGTAGCTAATTATCACGTTATATCTGGACAACGCCAACTACAGTAGTCCGCCATTGACATCTTTATTTCACATGACTTTTTCTAGGTTTGCCGCTGATGGTATTAACTACTTGGCTGGTTGGTTGGTTGCTTCTATGCTGTTCTGGGAGCATATAAAAAACATAGAACACGTTCAGCTGCTTCTCTTCCCGGGCATGTCGTAAAAACCGACAGAGGGATTGTGTCCTCTAACATGATGGACTAATGTTATGGGCGATAGGCTGATCCCTTATCACCATAAGGTTCATCATATCCATCTTTGGACTTCGTATCAACAGTGGCTGCAAGTTGTCTTTGATTACTTGTGGCTCTGCCCACCCCATTAGGGATTACGGGCGTGAGTTTATGTATGTATGTATGTATGCTGGTTGGGAGCAAAGAGCTGATGGCGCTCACATCATCTCTCTAGCATTATCCCGTTTTCCACAGGGTCCGCTTACCTAACCTGAAGATTTGACAGGTCCAGTTTTCTTACAGAAGCGACTACCTGACTGACCCTCCAACCCGCGAAGGGAAACCAGTCCAATACGAGTTAGGTTAGCATAACTCCGAAAATGCATTTCTCAGGAACGTGAGTTTCGTCACGATCGTCAAATCGTACGGTTAGGTAAGCGGACCCCGTGAAAAACGGGACGCTGATCTTGTCGGTGTAGCATTCTCCATTCTTGTCCATCAAAGGCCAATTCTTTCACTTACTTATAAGGCACGACGTTCACCTTGGTATTTCCCTTCCTCTCTTTCCTTGTAGCTTCCCTTCTATGATGTTTCTAATAAATTCGTCCAAAAAATAACAGAATATAGAAGTCGATATTCTTGAAAGGGTCAATAGACGCCAGTTTTCAGAGCCATTGACAATAGAGAGACACTTTACAAAGAACCGCTACACACTCGACGAATACTTGAATACCTAGTGGATAGATACTCCAATACCTCTTCGACGGATACTTTCTTATCGATACAGAATGTGCACAGATACTTGAAGGGGAAAATGTAAAAAGGACCGTTCTATGTTTGTTTTGAGACGGAAAGGATAATTTCCTGTTTGTTATCATGTTTGTGTTTATGTTAAAGGTTTTGGAATGATTTAAATCTGTCTCTCTCTCTTTATTTAAGACCTGCGCTCTTGTCGGTGGAGTAATCGTCAATTCATTAAACCATTGAAAAATAAATCTAATAAATCGAAAAAGAAAACAAAATTGAAAACCGAACCCTGTCGAAACCACAACCAATCAACCTGTCTGTTATGTATCGAAATCTGTCTAGATGCAAATAAAATATATAATAATATCTTGGCCGTTAAAAAGACCACAGTAAAGCAATACAAATGAAAAAGCAATATTGCTATTTGCTATTCGTGGTTGACAATAGTGCTAAATGCACACCATCTAATTTTATTTTAACTTATACCTGTCATATTCTTATCCGTTGAAAATTATAAGAAAAAGAAAAAGACTGATAATCGACTTGCATTGAAATTTATGGAACACATGTCATATCTACGTATTTGATTCGCCCGGGTTACTCATTCATTTTAAAATTACCAGCCGTCCCTTTCCATTTCGGCGGATAACAAAATAGCGGAGAGATACTGTCCTATACGTCCTTTTTTTATGACCCAGCTTCAAATAAAAATTGATCCTTAGTAATATGTATAAAATAGAATAAAAAAATATTTCATTTTAAAAACGCCAAGCGCCAGTCTTGTCTTGTCCTTCTTCTTCTTCTATCGTGTGAGGTGGAGTACCAACCTCATCAACCCTAGAGTCAGGGTTACTATTGAGCCGCCAAATGCCCCTGACATTGCTCATATAACAACTACTCACTTACGTTTAAAAAATAATAATTAGAGCCTTAGTTAAATGTGTAAAGTAGAGTAAAAAAAGTAGCTTAATGCAGAATGAGGAGCTCGGTGGCGCAGCGGTAAACGCGGTCATAGGAGGGGTGACCACAAAAAAAAATGTTTTCATCTCGAGCTCCTTCGTGCATTAGCAGTCGTTAATAACCACCAATCTGCACTGGGCCCGTGTGGTGGTTTAAGGCCCGATCTGCCTATCCATCCATAGGGAAGGCCCGTGCCCCAGCAGTGGGGACGTTAATGGGCTGGTGATGAATGCAGAATATTTCATTTCATTTTAATAACGCTAAGCGCCTTGATGATCAGCCTGCCTATCTTGTCTTTTTCTGAAGACCTTACGATTATTAAGACTAAAGTAAGACCCAGAGGGGGTGAGGTTGGCTCCCGAACGAATTGGTGCGGGGCGGGGGGGGAGTTACCGTTCTATAAAGAGTATTCCTTATTCTATGATCCCAGACAGGAATGTTCATTTTCTTCAACAAAGCTAGAACATCTGCAATCAGACGGAGTGGCTATATATACGATGAGGGTAGACAGACGTGATGTTTGAACTCATTGCAGTTTGCTCTCGACCAAACAGAATGGAGCTGAATACCAATTCGAATACTTGTGGGGACATACGGACGGACGTGACCTGGGGGGTTAAAATGGCCACATCGAAGCAATTTGTTTGCATTGCGCATTTATTTTTATTAAAAAAAAGAAGAAGAAAACAAAAAAAATCGAGTCGTTTTTTAAAATTTTAAATTGCAATATTGCTATCTTAGATGAATTGCTTCAATATGGCCATTTTAACCCCCAAGTTCTAATTCTTTTTTACTTCACGTTTAGAATTTTCCACACTTTAATACAGGTTAGGTCACATCATTATCATCAATTTAAGAGCCATGCTCTTGTCGGTGTAGCATTTTCCATTCCAGTCTATCAAAGGCCGATTCGTTGACTTCCCTATAAGACTCGGCGTTAACCTTTTCTTTAATCTGTTCCATGTAAGCTCTTCTTGGTCTTCCCCTTCCTTTCTTTCCTTCTATGATGTTTTTAATAAATTCGTCGTGTCTCATTAGGTGTCCAATCATCTTGCCTCTTCTGTCCTCAATAATTCTCAGTATTTGTCTTTTTTCCCTTACTCTTACTAGCACTTCCAATCTCCTCCAACACCATTCAAAGGCCTCGAGTCTCTCTTTGTCCTTCTGTGTCAGTGTTCAAGTTTCACATTCATACAAAGGTTTTGACACATCTTTTTCTGATTGCTTTGGAAATCTAGATTGGATAGGTTAGGTCATATACTTTAAGAAATGCATTTCTCGGGAATGTGGGTTTCTTCATGTTGTTGGACGTTTTCCTTCACCGCTGAGCACATGGTAATCTTATGTGCCGTGCACATGCTTAATCCACTCCTTGCATCAGCACCAGAGTGTGATCTGTTTCTGAGTGAGTGGACGTTTGTTTTTTTTTTTTATTAAAAATAAGTACTACTTAATACTTTTTTTTACAATTGACGGTGCAACAAAAACCAACTGAGGTTTGTCCGTACACCGACATTCACCATCGTCGCTTCCAATTTGCAACATAATATCATGCTCGAACAAATAGGTACAATAAATATAGAACATGTAGGTAGGAACTTATACATTTGCAAGCGAAGTACGTACACAAAAACTAGTTCGCTGCATCAGCTTCACCCCGCGCGTCACACGCAACTACCGGACACCGCGACACACAGGAGGTTTTTGCGGTTTCTCTAATATTTTTCCTGATTTAAGAAATGGTGCTTTAGTTTGTATTTAATGTTAAATTCAGTGATTTCATTTTTAAGGTTAATAGGTAAGTCATTAATTAATTTTGGTACTTGATATTTTAGTAATTGTTTTCCATATAAGTTGTTATATTTTGGTATTTTTTGTATATCGCGAGTGTCTGAGGTTCTGCGAAATGATGAATGATGTGTGTTTGTTTAAGTATACATAGTTAAGTTACCTTATTTGTACTTAGATTATATTATTGTGAAATTTTCACGGCGCATTGGCGCTTCTGCGCTGTCTTCTTCTATCGTGTGGGTTGTGAGGTGGATTACCAACCCCATCAACCCTGGTGTTACGGTTACTATTGGGTTGCGCTGTAACGTCGTGAAATATAAATAGATAAATAAAAAAAGAATGATTTTAACATGAATTCGAAAGTAATTGGGTTCATGCCCGTGCTGGGGATTGAACCTGCGACCTCACAGTGAGAGTCAGACATTCTTCCAACTGGGCCAACACGATTCTACGTGTGTCCGTCCGTATGTATCGAGTATAGAACCGGGTAACTACTGCCTAGTCCAGCGTAGTAGGTATCGGCAAAGTTTGGCGGCAAATAGTTGCCGAAGCAGGCTTCGCTTAACTTTGGTTTGGATCTGGCAGGCTTTGATAATTCGGGTTAGGCGGCTATCCGCCTACAGAATATCTGACCCGCGGGCGAGATTCCCTCTCTCTCTCTCTTTATTTAAGAGCTGCGCTCTTGTCGGTGGAGTAATCGCCATTACTCCATAGATAGGGCGTGTAGAACGGTGGTTGCCCCAATCGCCTTCCGGGCGAGATTCACTCTTTGTATTTTCTTGTATTATCTCCGTAGCATTATCCCGTAGACGCGATGTATCTGATGTTATGGCATTGTCATTGATATGCACAAGATCTACTATCGTGTGGGTTGTGAGGTGAATTACCAACCTCAACACAAGATTTCACAAGAGATGAGATGATGATGGATGATGGTGGTTTGTCAGATTTTTGCACAAGATTTCATCAACGAATACATCAATGTGTGAACGAGACAGCAATCGCGCTCTCTCCCTTACTCCTTACGACCATCATCATCTCCCTAACATTATCTCGTTTTTTACAGGGTCCCCGTACCTAACCTGAAGATTTGACATGTCCGGTTTTTTACAGAAGCGACTGCCTGTCTGACATTCCTACCCGCGAAGGGAAAACCCTCCCAACAGGTTAGATCACATCACATACCTCCGAAAATATATTTCTTCACGATGTTTTCCTGCACCGATAATCTTTAATGATACAAACTTGACTACGAAAACAATTTCGACAATCATTGGTTTAGGACTGTGCTGGATTCGAACCAGCGACCTAAAAGTGAGAGGCAAGCGTTCTACCAACTAGGCAACCACGGCTCTCAATAGATGTTCTACATTTCTAAATTCCATTCGAGTCGAGAATTGAATTTTTCATTCAGACGTTACATAACCTATTTATATACGTTCTGACGATACGACAATTTCCATATAGAATGGTTATGTCATTGTTTGGTTTATTACCAAGTCGCACATTTTTGGCTAAGTTTGGGTCTTTTGATATAAGTCTGAACACGATTTTCTGCGACGTAACCTAACGCCTATATCCTTGAAGGGTAGGCAGAGGGTTCTTCTATCGCGTGGTTTGTGAGGTGGATTACCAGCCCCATCAACTCTAGTGCCAGGGTGACTATTGAACCGCCAAAGGCCCCTGACATGGCTCATGTAACGACTACTAACTTGCATCAGTAAGTAACCGGGACCAACAGCTTAACATGGCTTCCGAAGCACGGATCATCTTACTATCGGACTATCGGGTGATCAGCCTGTAATGCCACAACCAAACTAGAGATCACAAAGTGATTTTCGTGATATGTCCCCATCGGGATTTGAACCCGGGACCTCCGAAATGTGAGCCGAACGCTCTAACCACTAGAGCAAAGAGGCTGTTTCAGGCAATGAAATAACATAAAATGTACAAGTAACGTAACAATAACTCATTCAATCACTACCTATTTACTTAAACCTCCTTTTCGAATTCCGATTTACCGCCAGTAAAAAGGCACAGACATTCCTTTATACAGCCATTGCGCGTTTGGGACCCAAGTCTATTTAGTCGGGCCCTTATTGAGTCCTAAAGGGGGCTTTATGGGTCCTTATTGGTTTATTTTGGCCACTGAAGTTTAAGAGGAATTGAGGAGGAAGAATTGAGAGGAGGAAAACCGTAAACTGAAAAAACATTTAGTATTAGGTTGCTGTTTACTAAACAAAGTGCATAGACAACCTTGTATTCATAGATAAATCTCACTAATTTAACAGCCACGCTCTTGTCGGTGTAGCATTCTCCATGCTACTTTTTTAGGGAATAATAGAGCAGTGGTTTCCCTCTTGCCTTGCGCAGTACTCTGTCTGACGCAAGTGGGATGGCGCGTAGAGTAGTCTATTTCAAAGCCGTAGGTACTAGGACTCCTGTCCTCCGCCTCTGAATAGTACTGACAGTTACTGCTGCCCTCTGACAGGTTCCAGGTAGATAGATAGATGAAATACTTTATTGAGCACAATTGAAATAAGATACAGAAGTAAGGACAACAGATACACATAGGCACATACATCAGGAGGCTCATTCAGCAATTTCTTCCAGGCAAACTTTGAGTAAAGGAAAATTTTGTAGAAATAAAATCTGTGGACTATCATACAAGAAGATCCCTCCTTATCATAGGAAAGGTAAAAAAAAACTTTTGTATACAGTATCTTATGAAAAATACTGATAAAATTGCAGCCTATCACATAAAATATACATTGCCGGTAAAATGGCTGTGGAGTTTGAGAAGCAGTAGAGCTATCGTAGTTAACTGTTTGCAGGAGTAGTAGTAAAAGAGAGTGGGGTTGAACCGGCGACAGCGGTTCTCATACACAATATTCGTTAGGGCATTGCCAACCTCTCTTCGATTCCGTGGTTCTTACAGTACATAAACAGCCTATATACGTCCCACTGCTGGGCACAGGCCTCCCCTTAATCAACCGGAAGGGGTATGGAGCATACTCCACCACGCTGCCTCAATGCGATTTGTTGGAGGTGTTTTTACGGCTAATAGACCAACGGCTTTACGTGCCCTCCGAAGCACGGAATCATCTTACAAGACAATCAGGTGGTGATTCAAGCCTGAAAAGTCCTTACCAAACAAAGGACAATCTCACAAAGTGATTTCGAAAATGTCCCCATCGGGAATCGAACCCGGACCTCCAGGGGCCTGTTTAATAAAACTTACAATTGTAAATTACAATGACAATTTGATGTACATTGCGGTGTGTGTGATCACGAATATTTTGCAGTTTCATATTAGCTACGCAATGAACATCAAATTGTCGTTGTAATTTACAATAGTAAGTTTTATTAAACAGGCCCCATATCGTTCCCTCATTCAGCGCTTATCGCTATCGACCCACTAGGGTCGATTAATTCTTTCAAATATTTTTCCTCTCAGACGACGCCCTGAGCCGAGGTTCACGCCCAACTGGGCACCCTCAGGCCTGTTGTCTTAAAGTAACGTTGTACCCACTAGACCACGGAGGTTGTTCTTACAGTATAACGCCCTAGTCCAAAAACAAGGAAGCAGGTACATATATCCGTACCCCTCCCTCCATT
The DNA here is from genome assembly GCF_024362695.1 of Pectinophora gossypiella. Classification (NCBI taxonomy): domain Eukaryota; kingdom Metazoa; phylum Arthropoda; class Insecta; order Lepidoptera; family Gelechiidae; genus Pectinophora; species Pectinophora gossypiella. The sequence continues at coordinate 4,391,280 of NC_065431.1, forward strand.
GAGTGCTCAAGGATGCGCCGTTTAAGACAATTTATGATCATTAGCTTCCGCCACTGAAGCTTAATCTTAAGCAAGAGATATTGGTGCCAATCCATCCTTCTCTAAAGATTACACGTTTATTTTATAAGTACATATAAAACCGGATTTGCACCAATGAGTTATTAGTGTATAACATAACCGCTATTTTGTCTTACATACATACATACATACATAAACTCACGCCTATTTCCCACCGGGGTAAGCAGAGACTATAGAATTCCATTTGCTTCGATCCTGACACACTTCTCTTGCCTCCTCCACACTCATCAATCGCTTCATACACGCACGCCGGTTCAGAGTAGATCGTATTGAACCTTTTTAAGGACATCTCCAAATTGATCATCGTAAGTCCTTCTCGGTCTTCCTCTGCCAGCCCTACCATCAACTTTCGCTTTATATACCGCTTATGCAATTCTATTATCCTTCATCCGCTCAACGTGTCCAAACCAACCTAACATTCCCTTCTCAATCCTAGTCACTATATCGTCTTTTACACCACATCTCTGTCTATTTTGTCTTAAATAATAATATAAATAAAGGTACTCCCTTACCGCGAACATTCACCTTTAATGTAATATTAAAAGTCCGAGCATTACATCGGTGAGGGAGGGGAACCGCTAATAAGCAGTTATGCAGTCATCATCATCAGCCCATTAACGTCCCCACTGCTGGGCCTTCTCTATGGATGGATAGGGATATCGGGCCTTAAACCACCACGCGGGCCCAGTGCAGATTGATGGTTATTAACGACTGCTAATGTAGCCGGGACCAACGGCTTAACGTGCCTTACGAAGCACGGAGGAGTTCGAGATGAAAACTTTTTTTTGTTCGAGATGAAAATCGTCGACCACGCCGGCGGGGTCGGTATCGGGGTTCTGAAGTGTTTGGTGTCGCGAGCTGATTGGCTGCCTCTATGGCTAGAGTAATCGGGTCGTCGGGATCGTATATTACGTCCTTCGGACGCCGATACTTGTCAGTACCGTCCCTAAGCGGGATGTATTCGGAAGCCGCAACTACCAGGGGATTTGGGTGGTGCGGAGCAGAATCGAAAAAACGTTTGGAAGCTAATTTGAGCCATTGGGCAATGGTTGGCAGACCTAGGTCAATGTGCAGATTTTCATTGCGAAGGAACCACGGAGCTCCCGTGGCTTTCCGCATGAAAGCCTCAGAAAAGTACAGTTGTTGAAGTAGGTCAAAATATTCCCAAAGGCAAGCACAAAATGTTATCTGCGGAAGGGATGCTCATGACGGGAAGTACCGGCGTAATCCTCTCAGGAGCTATGTAGAACTATGACTGAAGCCATACCATTTTGAGAGGAATTCTCAGGGGATAAGAAGTAGATCTCAGTTTTTTTTTGACGTGACTTATTGTAGATTTGCCGCAGATGGCATTAACTACTTGGCCGAAAAAAATGGGGACCGCTGAAGGCTCTCACCCGGTACAACGTTTAAGACAACAGGCCTGAGAGTGCCCAGTTGGGCGCGAACGTCAGCTCAGGGCGTCGTCTGAGAGGAATAATATTTGCTGATTGGCTGCCTCTATGGCTAGAGTAATCGCGTCGTCGGGATCGTATATTACGTCCTTCAGATGCCGATACTTTTCAACTAATGTGTATGCCAGTTTTAAGGGAACACAACATTCATAATAAAAAGCAATATCTATACGCTCTCTCTCTTTATTTAAGAGCTGCGCTCTTGTCGGTGGAGTGAATAATCGCCTTCATTACTCCATGGATAGGACGGTGGTTGCCCCGATCGCCAAAACTACTATATCTATACTATTGGTTCTAAAAATATGCGCTAGATGGCGCTTGTCCGTGATAGAGCCTGTGAACCACAGAGTATATTGAAGTGAACCGCAAATTAATAGAGACTTATTTGTCAAATGTCGTGGCTCATGACAGTAATTAGGTCTGTTTGACGTAACCACAAATTAATTACATATCTACAGTTATACCTATACTGTTAGGTAGTTAGTTATGTGTTATTAGTATGGTGGTGGAGCCGATAAAGGCCCCTGACATTTACGCCTCTTAACGGCCTCCGTGGTCCAGTGGTTGAGCGTTGGGCTCACGATCCGGAGGTCCCGGGTTCGAATCTCAGTGGAGACATATCACAAAAAAAAATACACTTTGTGGTCCCTAGTTTGGTTAGGACATTACAGGCTGATCACCTGATTGTCCAAAAAGTAAGATGATCCGTGCTTCGGAAGGCACGTTAAGCCGTTGGTCCCGGTTACAACTTACTAAGAATAAGAATAAGAATAAAAGTATAAGTATGTAGTCGTTACATGAGCCATGAACAGAATGGCCTCTTTAGACCAATGATTCATCGTCATCAATTCAAGAGCCACGCTCATTCTTGTCTATCAAAGGCCAATTCTTGGACTTAAGACACGACGTTCTCCTGCTCTTTAATCTGTTCCACGTAAGCTCTTCTTGGTTTTCCCCTTCCTTTTATCTTCCCAAAAGGGAGGACCCTTTCCTTCTATCTTCCCTTCTTTGATGTTCTTAATAAATTCGTCCAATCATCTTACCTCTTCTGTCCTCAATAACTCTTAATATTTGTTTCCTTTCTCTTACTCTTACTAGCATTTCTTCATTAGTAACCCTTTGTAATTTATTCTTTCCATCCTCCTCCACCACATTTCAAAGACTTCGAGTCTCTCTCTCCCTGTCTCTCTGTGTCAGTTTCCAAGTCCAGTAATTACGTAAGGCGAAAAGTAATCAACTGCGTAAACGCATGTTAAGCGAGTTATTAATATGATAAAGATAACGACTCGAGGGATTAGCAAATAACCTTTTAACCTCAGTAATTTATACCAACCTACTTACTTTAGTAGGTCAGGTGCAGAGATGTGCGTTCCCAAAGTGGGTACGTGTTCTCGGCTTAAAAAAGCGTAAAACTTGTGAAATAAAAAGAGCTTTATTACCTAACCTTTAAGCAGATAAAACCCGCCATCACTAATTTAAGAGCCACGCTCTTGTCGGTAGGAGCTCGGTGGCGCAGCGGTAAACGCGCTCGGTCTGCGATTGTTGAAGTTAAACAACTTTCGCAAAGGCCGGTCATAGGATGGGTGACCACAAAAAAAAGTTTTCATCTCGAGCTCCTCCGTGCTTCGGAAGGCTTGTTAAGCCGTTAGTCCCGGCTGCATTAGCAGTCGTTAATAACCATCAATCCGCACTGGGCCCGCGTGATGGTTTAAGGCCCGATCTCCCTATCCATCCATAGGGAAAGCCCGTGCCCCAGCAGTGGGGACGTTAATGGGCTGATGATGATGATGAGTGCGTATAACCGACCTCACACACGCGACATTTACCAAATTATCTCGCGCTTACATTAATATTTTTATTCCTATTTAGAAAGTGTTGTTTAGTAACAGAAAGTTCGGTGAGATGTGGGTACTCAGTTCATCTTGCAATGGATACTACTACCTCTGACTAACACAATTGGGAATATAGGCGTAAACATGTCACATTTAAAAAACAAAATCCTTCTCTACACTTATTTAAATGCCAATCAATCTTCCCGTACTTTATTCCCGTCAAAAGTTGAACTCTGAAATATTGTGTCGTCTGGCGGCCATCGATCAAATGACACTTTATGAATGAACTCTTTGTAGCAATGTTTCGACTATCAACGCTATCTGAACAATGCGAAACGCTCCATTCATCCACGGCTGAAGTTGATAGTCACTCTTTTGTTTTGATATTTCTTGTCCATAAAGTTCACGCGAAAAAGTTTTCAACTCTTTTTGATATTAGAAACAGACGAATTCGGAAATTTAAATCCAATATTCAAAAATGACAGGCTAAGCAACTTTCGCAAAGGCCGGTCATAGGATGGGTGACCACAAAAATAAAAGTTTTCATCTCGAGCTTCAGAAGACCCGTTAAGCCGTTGGTCCCGGCTGCATTAGCAGTCGTTAATAACCATCAATCCGCACTGGGCCCGCGTGATGGTTTATCTCCCTATCCATCCATAGGGAAGGCCCGTGCCCCAGCAGTGGGGACGTTAATGGGCTGATGATGATGATGATTCAAAAATGCCTTCATTCAGTTCAAAATTTTCTATCTAATCAAAGTCTATTTTACTGCGGCATCAACGGCCTCCGTGGTCCAGTGGTTGTGCGTTAGGCTCACGATCCGGAGGTCCCGGGTTCGAATCCCGGTGGGGAAATATCACAAAAATTACTTTGTTATCCCTAGTTTGGATACGACATTACAGGCTGATCACCTGATTGTCCGAAAGTAAGATGATCCGTGCTTCGGATTCGGAAGGCACGTTTATAAAGGGTGGAAGTGACATCGTAACAAATACTGAGAGGGGTGATTCAGTTGATTATTCTGAGTTAATATCAAGTGCAATTTTCCATCGCAAAAGTATACCTCGAAAATTGAAAACCGTGAATTTTGCGACGGAAAATTCCACTTGATATTAACTCAGAATCATGGTCTGAATCATTCCCCTTAGTATTCGTTACGATGTCACTAACACCCTGTATACTTCGTAAAATTACATTGTGTATCGAACAATAATGTTCATGGTACTCTTGTCTTCAATAATAGAGACAAAGCGATACTCGCGAAGATTAATAGTCGGTCTATTGTTCTGACCAGATCGGTTAATATCATTACTAGGGTTGGGATAAAACAATATTTAGCGAGATTCCAATTCAGGCGAAGTTAGTACAAATACAAATATACTTTATTGCACCAAAATAAAAATAAATAATTATCGCTTAAAGCGATTTCTTCCAGACAACCACAAGGTGAGAGGAAAATGTAAAGATTTAAATTGAATTATTGCGGGTACAAACTATAAGTACAACTTACCAATAAATACATGCAAATATACACCCCCTCCGGTTGATTGAGCGGAGACCTGTGCCCAGCAGTGGGACGTTATCATATCATATCATAAACTGCCTATATACGTCCCACTGCTGGGCACAGGCCTCCCCTCAATCAACCGGAGGGGGTATGGAGCATACTCCACCACGCTGCTCCAATGCGGGTTGATGGAGGTGTTTTTACGGCTAATAGCCGGGACCAACGGCTTAACGTGCCATCCGAAGCACGGAATCATCTTACTTTTTCGGACAATCAGGTGATCCAAGCCTGAAAAGTCCTTACCAAACAAAGGACAGTCTCACAAAGTGATTTCGACAATGTCCCCATCGGGAATCGAACCCGGACCTCCAGATCGTGAGCCTAACGCTCTAACCACTAGACCACGGAGGCTGTGGGACGTTATATGGGCTGTTTATGTATGTTTATGTAAATATATAACATACATACAAATATATAGTTAGTCCATTGAATAAAAAACAACAAAGAACTATAACTCTCCGCGCCGCTCCAATAGGTTAGTTTCCAACTAGTCAAATCAGTTACTTTTTACTAAACGTCTTTTTGTTGAAGGCGCTGAGGGCTCTCACTCGGTACAACATTTAAGACAACAGGCCTGAGGGTGCCCAGTTGGGCGCGAACCTCGGCTCAGGGCGTCGTCTGAGAGGAAGAATATTTAAAAGAATTAATCGACCCTAGTATTCATACTCATAAAGTCAAATTCAGTGGAATTGCAATTACTATGAATATAGGATAAGTTTCACAATTATTACATTTTGCAACTGATAATACAAACAAAAGTTGGAACTAAATTCATAAATTCTAACCGAAAATTATGTAAAAGTTGGACAATATCAGGAGGTTAAAAAGGCCACATCGAAACAATAAGGTTTCCAACTACTCAAATCAGTTACTTTTTACTAAACTTCAATCACACAAAATTACAATTAAAACCCATAATAACGGGTTCTTACCGCGTTCAAACTAGGGATATGAGACTCCCGATATTTCGACACTGTTGCAAGTGCCATGAATGCGGTAAGAATCCGTTATTATGTGTTTTAATTATGATAATAACCGCGTAAACTTAAAACAATGGTGCTAATTCCTGTAAATACCATCTAATTTTATTTTAAGTTATATCTGTCATTTTCTCATCCGCCGAAAAGGAAAGGGACGGGTAATCGACAAGCATAAAATTTATGGAACACACGTCAATTTTAAGCACAAATCTAAACCAACCGTCTAAAAATTTTACATCCGTCAATAACCCGACACAGTTAAGTAGACAGCACGTCAAACGGATTGCATACCAGGGACGTAGCTTTTGATTCGCCCGGGTTATTCATTCATTCACTCATTCTTCCTAAAATTAAGAGCTGTGAATCATCCGTCCCTTTCCTTTTCGACGGATATGAAAATGACGGATATAACTTTAAATAAAATTAGGCGGTGTCTGCAGGAATCGGGGCCAATGTATACACAAAATTACTATGGAATTTGTATGAAAACAGCAACCCAACGTAACAACGCAGCAACGTCATAGAAAAATGTCATTTCATTTCCCTAACATTATTCCGTTTTTCACAGGGTCCGCTTACCTAACTTGAAGATATGATTTTCTAGTTTTTTAAAGAAGCCACTGCCTGTCTAACCTTCCAACCCGCGACAACCAACCCAATACAGATTAGGTCACATACCTCCAAGTGCATTTCTCGGGAATGTGGGTTACCTCACGATGTTTTCCTTCACCGCTGAGCACGTAATAATAATTTATGATCTAAACAGGAATTCGAAAACAAATTAGACAATCATTGGTTTAGGCCTGTGCTGGGTTCGAACTTGCGACCTCAAAGTGAGAGGCAACTGTTCTACCAACTGGGCTACTACGGCTCTTTAATATTTTTTTTATTTATTTTTTTATTTATGGCATACATAACTAGTTACAGTCGTTAAATTAGATAATTAAGTGTAACGTAAAACTAGACTATAACATTAAAACATGCATGCACAATCATCCACTTATGTTATAATTATGATAAACATAGGGGGTAGGTTGCAGTAAACATATCAAAAAGAAGCTCAAACCTAAAACTAGTAATGACGATTTTATTTCGAAGCGAGAACCAGATAGCACATTCAACAATAGTCAGATGAGAAAGACTTCCATTTCTGGATTAGCATCTTTAGGATATTTATCTATGACCCAGCTAAATACACCATCAAGTCCTCACGAGGAGTAAAAGTTGCTCGAATGCCATTTTTAAATTTATAAAGTTTAGGTGTAAATATATTACTAAGTGAATAGATGGAAGGAAATAGTTTTTGTAAAAAATTACGAAAAGTCAAGGAAACTAAGTGTTGCTGAAGTATTTTGAAAGTTACAAAGTTACGTTTTAAGATATTTTTGTTGAAAATTAATTTAAGTTTATTCATCCTTCCTTGGGAAGTTTAAAATTATTTACATTTAGCATTTTATTTCAAAGTTCAAATTGAATATTAATTTTAAAACTTATGAACTAAGTAATTCAAATTCAAAATTAAAAAATGGAATGCATTGACAGAGGCATTATATCGAAATAATTGTCGCTTGATATTCGGATCAGATGTGGCATAGAATTGGGTAGTTTCCTAGGTTAATGATAAATTTATTATTTATTTATTAAATCTTAATACTAAAAATACAATTTGTCAATGCCCTGCAAAACTGTTTAAACAGTTTGTCTGCAGGAAAGAGTCTCTACTAATAATATGAACTTATATCTAATAGTCAATTAAAAACATAAGTTAACTAGAAATAATAAGTTAGCTAGGACACGAGTCTAGAAGGTGTTGTTTAAGTAATTTTTTATATTTACTTTTATTTGGTTCTAGACGGATGTTCTCAGGCAAACTATTCAGTAAGTAGGGAAGTCTCTTTTTTAGAGTTCTATCGCCATAATAATTTATGACTCTAGGAACTTCGAATTTGACCGCGCACACCGACCTCGTGCCATAACTATTTTTAGTATTAAGATTTAATTAATAAATAAATAAATAATAAATTTATCATACAGGTTTTAAAGTGTCAAAAAACGTTTTCTTTCATTCCATTTAACTTATTTCTGAATTTTAATAAAGAAAAATGTAATAATAAGTGTGACATTTTGTCACGTTTTTCTATGACGTCGAACGTTAAACCTTCGAATATTCGGTTCCTATTCGGCCAAATTACTATACGTGGTAACTCTAATCAGAGGTCCATCCATCGCAAGATGAACTAAGAACATAAACGCCCTATATACGTCCCACTGCTGGGCACAGGCCTCCTCTTAATCAACCAGAGGTATGAAGCATACTCCACCACACTGCTCCAATGCGGGTTGATGGAGGTGTTTTCACGGCTAATAGCCGGGACCAACAACTTAACGTGCCGTCCGAGCACGGAATCATCTTACTTTTTCGGACAATCAGGTGATTCAAGCCTGAAAAGTCCTTACCAAACAAAGGACAGTCGCACAAAGTGATTTCGACAATGTCCCCATAGAGAATCGAACCCGGACCTCCAGATCGTGAGCCTAACGCTCTAACCACTAGACCACGGAGGCTGTTAACTGTGAACTAAGAACACACGTAAGTATCTTCTACTCTGTTATCAAGCAATAACCATAAGTGCAATTTTATGTTTATTTTGTTTCAGACATTGCAAACATTCTATTAAAACTTTTCTCTTAAAATATACGTGGTACCCACAAAGTAGGACAAACGTGTCTACCTATGACACAGATAACGTGTTACATACAGGGTGCTTGTTTTTCTTGGGTAATCAATACACCATAATCTTCTACCGTGTGGGTTGTGAGGTGGAGTACCAACCTCATCAACTCTAGTGTCAGGGTTACTATTGAGCCGCCAAAGGCCTCTGACATGGCTCATGTAACGACTAGGTACTTACATCAGTAAGTAGTAACCGGGACCAACGGCTTAACGTGCCTTCCGAAGCACGGATCTTATTACTTTTTGGACAATCAGGTGATCAGCCTGTAATGTCCTAACCAAACTAGGGATCACAAAGTGATTTTTATGATATGTCTCCACCGGGATTCGAACCCGGATTTCCGGATCGTGAGCCCAACGCTCAACCACTGGACCACGGAGGCCGTTAATATTAACCTCATATTAATAACTAATAATAACATAAAAAAATAATATTAACTTCATTCCCATTATTTATTATTATAATTTATTTATTAAAAATAAGTACAGTACATAATACAATTTTTTACAATTGACGGTGCAACAAAAACCAACTTTGGTTTGTCCGTACACCGACATTCACCATCGTTGCTTCCAATTTGCAACATATTAATCATGCTCGAACAAATAGGTACAATAAATAAAGAATATGTAAGTAGGTAGGAACTTATACACTTGCAAACGAAGTACACAAAAACTAGTTCGCTGCATCAGCTTCACCCCGCGCGTCACACGTAACTACCACAACACTTTATGATATTAAGCAGCCAAATTACTACATTACATATCAATGGACTCGAATCCTGCAGACGTCTCCTAATTTGGTTTTAAGTTATACATTATAATATTCTTCAGATTTACTCTGGGTATGAAGTTATTAACAAAATCCTATTTAAATTTTCCTTTTATTACTTATTATTAGAAACTATATAATTACTTATTACTTATTATTAGAACGTAAGGTTTATTCACGTTCATTTGTAACGAAATTACATAAACTTAGTAGATACTATTATATGGGAATGTATATTTCATAAATAATTTAAAGAAAATACATTATTATTTTACCTCTTGTGACACAAATAAAATGAAGCCTCAGAAATAATGATAAATGAGAAAAATATAATTTATTTACGTTTTACACTGCATGCGCTTCACGTCTTCTAGTTAACGGATATATAATTAATCTTCTTAATCTTTCAACTTACGTTTATTTGTAACGGAAATATCGGAATTGGAATGTATATTTCATAAATAATTTAAAGAAAATACAGTATTATTTTACTTGCACAAATAAAATTAACCCTCAGAAATATTGGTAAATAAATCAAAATCAAAAATCAAATCAAAAATCATTTATTTAAGACATGATGGTCCATATTACATTAATTAATTACACTTAAAAAATAAATAAAATAAAATCAAAATAAAATCAAAATAAAATCAAAATTAAAATAAAATAAAATTCAAATTACAAAATTACTAGTAGTTTTTGTTTGTCAGTAAATGCATCATACAACAATGGCGCATGTACTGACAGTCAAACCTACTCGCAAACACGCTCAGGACGCTGCTGGGGCTGGCCCGCACCCTGCGCACCAGTGATGTGCTGCGTTTCCTTATGATGGTGTAGAAGCAGTCTATCCTTGCATCCGCAAACATCCCTGATGCGCTACAGAACGAAATAAGAAAAAGACTAAATTATTTGACACGTACGCCATCTAGGTAACGTAAAGGAACCCTTAACAGGCTCGTCCCGACTTGACAAGATCAAATCAAATCAAATATACTATATTGCACACAACATACTAAACAAATTTACACAAATGATGATAGATACAGCACAATCTGGCGGCCTTATTGCTAAGCAGCAATTTCTTCCAGGCAAACAGTGGAAAGGAAACATTATTATACAATTTGATGCGGGACATTGCAACATCTTGTATAAAATAATAAATACTATAAATAAAAACCAAATAAAAATAAAAAAATATTGTAAATATTAATAAATACGTCACAAATTAATACAAACTTAAAAACTAGTCATTAAATAACCCGCCCCTCACTGTAAAAAAAATAAAATAAAATAATAATAATAAAATAAAATAAATAAATAAAAATAAAATAGAAATATATAAATACAAATAGAAATACATACATACATATACCCAATTTTAAGATTTGCGGGTTCAAGTCCCGTCCGAGTCAGAAATATTTCCGATTTAATTTTCTCTTTGCGAAACTCGACCGAGTTAAGTTTTATCCGGGCATCTCACATTCAAGATAAGGAAGGGAATGAGAGCACCCTATATTCTCGTAACGACCATCAGTTCCATTGCTCTATTTCCAGGATTTCCTCGATTTGGTACGTGAAGCACCCCTGCTGAATCAGTAGTCGCATTAGGGCTGCGATTCCAACCGGATAAAACCGGTTTTCGCCAGATAAAAACTAATTTTAACTGAATATAAATGTGATTTGGATTTGGGTTGTTGTGTTAAAGTTATACCTGTGATTCGGGTTCGAAGAAATTATTTTTGGTGTTCAGTGTAGTAAAAAGTTAGTACATAAAAGTCACGCCTATTTCTCGTTGGGGTAGGTAGAGACCAAAGAATTCCACTTACCTACAACGTGGCTGAAACACTCGCTCGCTTCTTTCTCTCTCATGGGCCAGGTGGCTGTCTGACTAAGCAGGGCTTCCTGCTAAAATTTTAATTTTTATTATTTTGTTGTTTTTTTTTTACACATATACATTGCAATAGGGTGGCGCAGCGGTTAATGCGCTCGGTTTGCGATTGTTGAAGTTAAGCAACTTTCGCAAAGGTCGGTCATAGGATGGGTGACCACAAAAATAAAAAAGTTTTCATCTCGAGCTCCTCCGTGCTTCGGAAGGCACGTTAAGCCGTTGGTCCCGGCTGCATTAGCAGTCGTTAATAACCATCAATCCGCACTGGGCCCGCGTGATGGTTTAAGGCCCAATCTCCCTATCCATCCATAGGGAAGGCCCGTGCCCCAGCAGTGGGGACGTTAATGGGCTGATGATGATGATACATTGCAATAGGTATATACTGTTATGACTACTTACTGTTATATTATTAGACGTCGTTAAAATTTTCGACGAACTGCTAGAAAGAGTTCAAACGAGTTTTCCGTCTAAAGAGCCTAAACTATATAATTATGGTACTTAAAATGTTTGGAGAAGTCTCTAGAATTTTTTTATTCCTAAAATCTAGCTTTTTAAGAAAAAAACTTAAACGTAATGAGTCATGTGTCTCGAAAAAAATAAAGTATAATTAAAAAAATCTGACTTAAATAAGGCCGGCGAGAGAGTACGCACCGGAGAGAGAGTCCTGGAAGAAATGGAGGGAGGCCTTTGCCCAGCAGTGGGACACTTTAGGCTAGATAAGATAAGTTAAGACTTAAATAAAACAACTACTTGCTAATATGTAAATCCATGTTTAAGCTCAGAGGTTGGTACGACTCGAGGTTCGAAGCATCGTCCTCGAATTATTTGATTATGGAAATCAGCTGTCGAAGCCGACGACAATTCCAACCTAAATGTTCAGTGACCTAGGCGGTTTTTCAGGCAATTTAAGCATTTTCTTTTTTATTCTTTCATAGCTACAAACCTTTAAATGAAGGGACAAATTAAATATTTAAATGTAGGTAAGAGTTATTATAAGGTTAATGACTATTTATATTGCACACTTAATAAGACATTACTAATTTAAGAGCCACGCTCTTGTCGAGGTAGCATCCTCCATGTTACTTTTTTTGGGAATAATAGGCCAGTGGTTTCCCTCTTGCCTTCCGCCTCGCAGTACTCTGTCTGACGCGAGTGGGATGGCGCCCAGAGTAGTCTACTTCAAAACTGTACTAAGATTCCTGTTCTCCGCCTCTGAATAGTACTGACAGTTACTGCTTCCCTCTGTCAGGTTACAGGGTACAGTCCCTGTGACTTGCTCCTTCCGTCCTGCAAATTACCGTACTTGCGGGTTTTACAGTAACATTATTTTTTTTTTTTTTTTACATTGAGCTGCACGTGTTGCGACTTGCGCCCGAGCGCACGGTGAGGTTGCCCATCTGCTTATTATATTATCTACATTACTTGTTAATAACATAGCATGTAAGTTAGTCATACTAACATATCTATGGACTGTAGTCTGAAAATATATTTTTTTTTTATTAAATAAAACCATGTCACACACGGGACACTTCATACAAAACACCTCGTTTTAGACAGACACTACACATTGACGTTACTTAATTGTACACGCGCTCAACCAACTAACTTAATAAGACACGAAGAATTTATTAAAAACATCGTAGAAGGGAAGACCGAAGGAAAGAGAGGAAGGGGAAGACCAAGAAGAGTTTACATGGAACAAATTAAAGAGAAGGCAAACGTCCTGTCTTATAACGTCAAAGAATTGGCCCTTGTTCGACAAGAATGGAGAATGTTACACCGACAAGAGCGTGGCTCTTAAATTAATGTTGATGACTTCATATTGTTGATGATGAGGAGTTCGGTGGCGCAGCGGTTAACGCGCTCGGTCTGCGATTGTCGAAATTAAGTAACTTTCGCAAAGGCCGGTCATAGGATGGGTGACCACAAAAAAAATAAAAAATAAAGTTTTCATCTCGAGCTCCTCCGTGCTTCGGAAGGCACGTTAAGCCGTTGGTCCCGGCTGCATTAGCAGTCGTTAATAACCATCAATTCGAACTGGGCCCGCGTGGTGGTTTAAGGCCCGATCTCCCTATCCATCCATAGGGAAGGCCCGTGCCCCAGCAGTGGGGACGTTAATGGGCTGGTGATGATGATGACTTCATAAGACTAGAGTTTTTATTATAGAGAGATGACGCGGTGGGACTGAAATATGCACCAAACGAGCATATTACATGAGGCAACGATCGCGTTTTAAAACTTTCCACGTCATTCATTGCTTGTTCGGTATCGCGCAACCACAACTTGCGCTTGTGTTACTACGCAATGAACAGCGGGTAAACCGATGTAGCGGTCTAGCTAGAAATGTCTTGGTGCGGCCGTTCACGTCGATGTGAGGTAACAGGCGACATGCGGACTCGTGAGATGGCCATATCTCCACGTGTCTATGCTCTATGCTTCATAAGATATTTAAACGGTCCCTTTCTGGGGGTTTTTATAGCTACGAAGCAGGGATGTTATAGATATTAAATTTCGGATACGGATTTGACAATGATTATTTTACCGGATACGGTGACGGACACGGATAATAAATTAGTGTTTCGGATTATCCGTTAGCTTCGGATAATTTCGAATTTCGGATATTATTTTTTTAAGGAATTTCAAATGTAAAATACAAATAGGTAATAAAGTGGTTTTATTTATAACGACAAAAGTTATAACAACAAGTTCTACTTATAATATTGTTATGACAGAAGAACAAAAAAACAAACAATGCGCGCGGCTTGTGTGTCGGCACTGGCAGCGGCCAGCCGATCGAAATAACTTGTAACGTGTCTCAATTAGGCTCCGCCCATATCCGATATTATCCGAAACTTTTATTTCGAATTCGGTTACGATATCCGATAGTTTCGGTTACGGTAGCTCCCTAACATCTCTGCTACGAAGGTCCTGCTGAAGGGACTAATGATTATAATGTAACAGTTGATCAATACAACTAGCTACTTCATAAAACACGGCGAATTAATTGGAATCCTCGTGAAAGGGAAGGTTAAGGAAACGGAAAAGGTGTTTATATGGAACGAA